>NW_013952933.1:243165-264451 GCF_001266775.1 Austrofundulus limnaeus | reverse complement strand
GTGTGTGTGTGTGTGTGTGTGTGTGTGTGTGTGTGTGTGTGCGCGCGCGCTGCAGTAATAATTACTATTCGACTGCACCGTTCAAACATGAGCTCCTCATTACTCTTTGCTGACCTCAGCGCTTTTAATTTTCGCAGCCCAAGTTTTATTTTGGAACTTTTTGATCTTTGGGAACTCCTGCACCCGAGGAGCCGCAGAACAAAGTCACCGGAGAGTTTCTCTTCTCTTTAAATTCACCAATTTACATAAACGAAACTCTCTTTTTTCCCCCCCACCGTTAAAGACAAAATCTATTTTATCTGAGGTCGTAATCGAGGCGATCGTTTCAAAGTCTCTCATTAAAATTCAACAAACTCATCCACCTGAGTCCAAGGTTTCTGTTCAGAGGAGATGATGCTGATTGCTTTGGATCATGGCAACAAWCGCTAAAGGTTTAGCTTTTCTACTTTGCTTTATCTTCACTAAAACAGACCGGAGCAACTCCACCATTACTGCTCCCCCSTCATCTAACGGTGATTTTACGTTCTTTCTGTTATTAGTGTGGAGAAGTTCTCCTGAATCACACGTGATTCATCCAGGTGAGACAGTTTAACCCTGCGAGCGCCACAGACACCTGCGGCGCCTTCAGGTTGGACCGGTTCAGCTTTGCTCAGAGGGATTCGTGTTGGTTCACATCCCGGGACTCGAGTCTCGCCCACCTTCTTGGTCTTCTCACAGCTGAGGTTCTGCGGCTGGAAGGACTCGATCTGAACGCACTTCTGATTGGGCGACCAGAGCCAGGCGTTCTTCTCCTCCGACCTGCTGCAGTCCTGCCTCCTGCTGCACCTGAGAGGCAAGGAGGAGGGAAAAATGTCTTAAGACACGGTTCTGTCATACTTTTTAGCCTTTAGCCTCTAGCTAGCTTCTTGCTACTTTTAACTTACATTATGATACCTTTAGCGTTAAGCTGGCCTTTTATTATTTTCAGCTACCGTTCTGCCACTTTTAGCTACCCTTTTGTCATTTTTAATGTTCCTTTTTGGCTACTTCAGCTTTTCACTTTCACTACTTTAAATTTAAGTCTATAAATTATAATTTTAGCTATTGTTTTGCTACTTTTAGCTTGTCTTTCACCTCTTTTCAAACATCTCCCATCTTGCTACTGCAGTTTTATTACACTTTAAATACTTTTAATGTTAGCAAGTAAATGCTACTTCGACCTACCTCATTACTTATTCTAACTTTTACCTAGCCTTTATTAGCCTGTAGCTTTTAGCTATGCTTTTGCTACTTTTAGGTTTATCTACCTTCTTGCTACTAGGTTTTGCTCATTTTTCATCTTTCAATTAATAACACTGACATGCTACATTTAGCTAGCTTTTTGCTAATTATAGATTTTAGCTACATTTTTGATACTTCAGCTCATACCTACTGCTACTACTGTTTAAACTGTGGCTATAAAGAAGCTATTTTAGCTAGCCTTTAACCTTGTCTGTTTTAAGCTATTTCAACATTTAGCTAGCCTCTTTAACCKTCACTTTTAGCTTTTAGCTAYAATTTTGTCACTCTTAACCTTTAGTGRTTTGTTACTTTTAGCTAGCTTTTTAGGTTTTAGGGATTTTTTTAGCTAGCTTTTGCTTTTGTACTTTTTATTTTGATACCTTTTAATTGTAGCTAGCTGTATGCTACTTTTACCTAGCCTTTTGCTGCTTTAAGTTTGTAATTAGCCTTTTGCTACTTCAATCGAAATTTGGTTACTTTTAGCTTTTGGTTAATCTTTTGATGCTAGCTAGCCTTTTATCCACTTTTTGGCTTTAATTGCTTTTAGCTTTTGGTTTGTTTTTATAGCTAGCATTTGTACTTTTTAGCTTGTGTTCAGCTCGGTTTTAGCTCCTTTAGCTGCCACAGAAGAAGCCATCTGACTCACTTTCCCTCCAGGACACACCAGCCACAGAACGGATCCTTCATGGAGACGCAGGAGTGGCAGTCTTTCTTCAGGTGGCAGGTTTGGACCGGAACCTTGGTGATCTGAGGACACAGAAAAGGCTTTTATTGTGAAGGAACAAACGACTTCTGACTTTTTATTTTCTTATAAAAACCAGAAATTTAAAGCCTGACTTTATTTCCCACCAGCTCCAATCTGAAATATTTCTTGGTGATTTAAACATTGTTTAATTAACCCTTTCATCATCGTTGTCGGTTTAAAATTAAAGCTTGGATCAGGGGCCTCAAAGATAAAAAAATTTAAAAAAGACAACTAATCTTAGAAAATCAAAAAGAAGCTGAAGCTCTCTGATCATTTTTCAGCACGTGGGTCTTTATCTGACTCTTGGAATTCATCTCGGGTTTCACTTTGAAAAGAAATAAATCAAACATTTATCTTGGGCTCGTGTGATATTTATGCTAATTTGAAGGAGAACATCTTCCAGCTTCTGMTGGAAATAGTTTTCCTCTCTGACAAAGAGGAGCTCCGCTCTGATAAATCTAAACGAGCAGCTGGAACGAGCCCCGGCGCCGACGCTCCACTTGATCAAAGCAAATTACTCTCTTGAAGTGCGTTGGTAATTATTTCATTTCTCAATCGATAGCGTCTGCTTCACCTCGCCCAGGTGAGAGCGATGGCGAGCGGGAGATGAAAGGACAAAGGGCGGAGAAAGACGGATGGCGGGGAAAGAGGCGAGTGGAAAACAAGAGGGGCAGCGGAGGAACGGAGGGAAGAAATCGATGAGTGATTGTGTGCGGTAATGCAGATGGATGTGTTGGTGCTCGTCGGCTGAATAAATGATCAAATAACACACAGAGAATAAATGAAGGGCTCATTAAGGCAGCGGCCTGATGGATGAAACGCAGGAGCAAGTCGACGACAGCGAGCTGCTCGTAAAGAGAACACATCAATCCGCTCCCTGTGACCTTTTTCTCCGTGGCGATGTACAGATGTTGGAGGCTGGAATCGAACAGCAGGTTCTTGTTGACCCGGTCCCCGGGGACTTCGCTCGAGACTCGCCCGTACACCTCGGTGGGCGTCCACAGATGAACCTTCAGCACCTGCAGGAACACAAAAACTTCATGAAGCCCTGGACTAAAACTAAAACTAAAAACTACGTCTGTTTGGTTTCACTTAGTTTGAACAAAAACACTCTGAGCCTCATGTTTGAGCTAAACTTAATTTATTCAAACTTTGTGCTATTTTAGCTGTTCGAACATCAAAATGTTCGGCTCATTCAGGAGTTAGATGCTGTGACTTTTGGTCTTCATAACTTTTTTACTTTTCAAAATATTTAACTTTATTAACAAATATTTTTTCCACAGAAAATATCCAAGATCTGGTTCCTTCAGAACATTTGCTTTAGCAGCTGGCTTTAGTTTTAGCTTTAAACCATCCTGTTGCTACTTTCAGTTTTTAGCTTTAACTTCCAGCTACCATCCTGTGACTTCTCATTTTTGGCTAGCCTTTAGGCTTTTTTTTTTTTTTAGCATTTAGCCAGCCTATTGGTACTTTTAGCATTTAGCCAGCCTATTGATACTTTTAGCATTTAGCCAGTCGGTTGGTACTTTTAGCATTTAGCCAGTCGGTTGGTACTTTTAGCATTTAGCCAGCCTATTGATACTTTTAGCATTTAGCCAACCTGTTGGTACTTTTTGCATTTAGCCAACATTTGGATACATTTAACCACCCTTATATTTTAGCTATTATCTACCGTCTTGTCTTGTTGTGTCTTGTTACTTTTAGCTAGCCTTTTGCTACTTTAAACTTTAAGCAACTCTTTTGCCGGTTTAATCCTTTAGCTACATTATGTCCATATTTAACTTGTAAATAGCGTTTTGCAGGCTTTTGCAAATTTTTAATACTTTTAGCTCTTAGCCAGCATTTTCCTTATTTGAACTTTTAGCCAAGATTTTGCTGATTTCAGCCCTAAATTCTTGTTACCTCTCCGTTGGCGGTGCCCAGGAAGGCCACAGCGTGCTCCATCTCCACAGCCACAGCCACGGCGGTCATGTGAATGTTACGCTCCAGCGACGGCTCCGCCGTTAGGGCGAACTCAGGCTTGCTGGCTAGCGGCGACGGCAGGAAATCCGCTCCGCAGCCGTATCTGTGGACCATGTCGGCCTGATGGAAACAAGCAAACGTTTGATTAAACAATTTACTCGACTCTTTCAGCTTCACTTCTGCTTTGGTGGTGTTTTCCGTCACCTGCTTGTCGGTGCACGGACTCTCGGTCTTGGTGGAATACGGCGAATAGACGGCGAGCTTATCGTTGATGATGCCTTTTTTGCTATAACAGGCTCCGATTAGGTCCACCAGCCGGGCGTTGATGGACTTCATGGGGTACGCACCTACAAACAAAAACCAAATCAATAATCTGGACCCCCCAGTTTTCTCTTTAGCTTCAGCTTCTGTAAAACTTGTTTCTGAGGGTCATCCCCAACAATATCACGAGATAACACTCAACGTTAGATTCTGCACAATGAGATTAAACCACTGAGAACTGATGGAAATACAGACATTTCTTCATTTATTTTAAAATAATAATCAGAAACAGCTTCTGCACAGCTGAGAAAAGTGCCTTCTGGTCATTTTACACCATTGACTTCACATACTTTCTTGGGATGATCTTTTTTTCTTTCTTTCCAAGCAATAAAGTCAAAATTCAAAGCTGAAAATGCTCTTTGATATCGATCGTGTGAAATAGTTATTTCTCCAGAGCAAGATACCAAATTAGCCTTTTTGAAACTTTGTTTCTCAGCTGCTGATCCCGAGATGAAACGGCAGCTCAGAACAAGAAAATAACAAATATTTTATTGACACAATCTGACATTCTGCTAACTTAAAGAAGCAAACGGTACGTACACATGGCTGACATTCCTTCCTTCTCAGAGGTGAAGGTGACAAACAGCACCCTGTCGGACCCCAAAACTGGTCCGTACTGACTGGACTTTGTCAGGTTTTCGGCAAAAACGTCACCAGCTGTTCCAACAAAAGCAGCCTGAGAGACAAAGAAGATGTTTTCTGTAAGAATGACTGAAACATTTTAATATTTTGTAATAAATAAATAAATAAATAAATAAATAAAAAACCTGACACATTGTTTTTTTTTTACCTGAGCCTTGTTGTACTTCCTGGTGGCGCTACAGTTGAGCTGCAGCTCTGTGTACGAGTAATAGCTCTGATCTTCCTCACACATCCTGGCTATAAAGGTGAAGTTCTTGTTGTCCTGCATCCCGAGCGTCCGAGAGAACAGGAAGTAGACAAACCCGCCATCTTTGAAGGCGAAGCGGAAGTCGTGACGGTTGCGCGGGCCGAAGGGGTTGGCCTGAACCGCGGAGGCTTCGATGATGCTGTCGAAGTACGTCCATTCACTCTTATATTTCTGGAGGATCCGGGTGGCGATCAGCTTGGTGCTGTCTTGGCTTCCAAACCCTTTAGCAACCTGAGACAAAAAAATAACAGGGAGGAAAACAAATATCAAATATCTGATGAAAACAGACTCCTTCCCTTCACAGATCCCTTTCTGGTTTCCTACTTCTTATTTTTCTGTTTGCTTTTAGCATCTAACTACTTCTGCATACTTTGAGCTATTTATAAAATCACAAAATATTAAGTATTTAACTCACTGTTAATTATACAAAGGCTAAGGCAACTACAGCTAATGCTAGTTCAATCAATGCTAATGCTAATTTTACTACAGCTATGGCTAATACTGCTAAGACTGTACAATTACTATCTATGCAAATGCTATGATAACTACAACTAATGCTAGTTCAATCAATGCTAATTTTACTACTGTTATGGCTAATACTGCTAAGGCTAACTGTACTACTGTTAAATATACTAATGCTAACAAAACTATTAATGCTAGTTTTACTAATGCTAATTTTACTGCTGTTATGGCTAATACTGCTAAGGCTAATTTAACTACTGCTAATTATATCAATGCTAAGGCAACTACTGCTAATTCTAGTTCTACAAATGCTCATGCTAATTTTAATAGGGTTATGGCTAATACTGCTAAGGCTAATAGTAAAACTGCTTACAATGCTAATGTTAGTTCTACTAATGCAAATGCTAATTCTAATACACTATGGCTAATACAGCTAAGGCTAGTTTTACTAATGCTATTGTTAATTTTATTGCTGTTATGGCTAATACTGCTAAGGTTAATTTAACTACTGCTAATTATACCAATACTACGGCAACTACTGCTAATTCTAGTTCTACAAATGTTAATGCTAATTTTTTACGGTTATGGCTAATACTACTAAGGTTATTTGTAAAACTTAGTTCCACCGATACTAATGCAACTACTGCTAATTCTAGTTCTACAAATGCTCATGCTAATTTTAATAGGGTTTTGGCTAATACTGCTAAGGCTAATTATAAAACCGCTAACAATGCTAATGTTAGTTCCACTAACGTGAATGCTAATTTTAATACGGTATGGCTAATGTGGCTAAGGCTAGTTCTACTAATGCTATTGCCAATTTTACTGCTGTTATGGCTAATAATGCTAAGGCTAATTTAACTACTGCTAATTCTAGTTCTACACATGCTAATGCTATTTTTTAAGGTTATGGCCAATACTGCTAAGGCTAATTGTAAAACTGCTATAATGCTAATGTTAGTTCCACCAATGCTAATGTAAATTTTTTTTACTGATATGGCTAATTCTGCTAAGGCCAATTGTAAAACTACTTATAATGCTAATGCTAATTTTATCACTAATATGGCTAATACTTCTAAGGTACTACTGTTAATTTTACAAAAGCTTAGACAACTACTGCTAATGTTAGCTTTACTGGTGCGAATGCTGCTTCTCACCAGGAACACAGGGAGTTTGTTTCCGTCTTTTGTGTAGTTCGACATCACTCCCACCACGGAGACGCTCTCCTCGGAGCTCGTCACGTACGACTTTTCCCCGCTGCTGTCGCTGTAGTAAATCTCTTCCCCCACGTTGCTCAGGTTCCTCAGCGAGCAGATGCCCCTGAAGAGGCTGCCGCAGACCACCAGCTGGTTCTGGCCCTCGAAGACTAGCAGCAGCTTGTTGTGGTTGTTCGTTTCTTTGGCGTTTTCGCAGGTGTCAGCGATGGGCGGCGTGCACTGCGGGTTGTCCTTCTTGGGGCCCGTCTTGATGTCAAACTCCAGTTCCAGAGCGGAGTTCAGCTGGTAGAGGTGGTTGACGGCGCCGACGTACAGCCGGCCCGTGCGGGGATCCGACACCACGTTGTTGATCAGCGTTTCGGAGGTAAACTCTGGGTTCGTGCACTGGGAGGGACTGAGGTAAATGGTTGCCACTGTGACCACTGTCACCTGCCACACCCACCACCGCTCCATCATTGCTGGAAGACAAAGACCAAGTTTGTTAATTTTTATAGTCCTTCCCAGATGACCTGATACTTCAAAGACTCATCAACAACAAAGATGCTTTGTTTTTGTCACAACAGTTGCTGCCTCTTAAAACCAATCTACAAGAAAAAATAAATAAAAAATCAACACCAGCTTTTGGTATTTGTTAGAGATGCTCGATATTGACTTTTTGCCGATATTCGATATGCCGATATTGTTCAACATTTTGTCTCGAACAATAGTTTGGATCATGCTCTCCCTGAGACAATCCAGTTTGATGATGTCATCAATCGCACACTGGTGAACGTCTTTGGACCACAAGCATTTATTAACACATTTTGGTCAAATCCAGGCGCTAATTTAACAGACTTTTGTTATGAGAAGAAAAACTGATACAGATATGTAGAAATTTTACATTTTTATGCTAATATCGGACCGATAATGTCGGCCTACAGATATTATCGGACATCTCTATTATTTGTTTCTTTTCCTGCCATTCAAAAGTTTGATCCTCTTCTGGCACAACTCTGTTTGATGAACCTGTACTTTGAGTCCAACTAATTCAAGATGGCCGCCACAGCTAACAAACATTGTGAGCTTTTGCTAAAACTCCATCGTTTCTCAACATAACTTTTGGATTATTTTCTGAACTTCGACCTCTGGCCTTGAAGTTAAACCCTTGGACGAACCAGCTGCAGTTTTAACTCCGGTCTCTAAAAGCCAACAAAAGGTCCAACAGCAGCAGGAAGTGGAGCAGAAAAAGACCGGAGGCTGGGAGGAAAGACAAACGAGAAGCAATAACGAGGAGCTTCTCGTTAAAACAGGAACATCCTTTAAAAAGCTGAGGAGTGGTGCGAGGTGGAGGTAACGAACTCAGAGTGAGAGTTAGCTGCTTGGCCAGATTAGATTAGAAAAGACAAAGAGTGTGTGTGTGTGTGTGTATTTGTGTGTGTGTGTGTGTGTGAAAATGAGAGACAGAGTGCAGCAATTAGTCGTCTGACATCCAGAGTTTCTCCTTCCATTAGTCTGGATGGGAGTGTTTAATTATAGCTGTGGCCCGTGGCTGTAAAACATGGCTAACATCATGTTGTCTGTAATAACATTGTTCAACACAAACACACTTCGGCTCCCATCTAATTCCCAAAAAACTCCACAGTGATCGTGTGAAAATGCTGAGTCAGCATGCAGGCTTTCCTGCCTCTTTGTTTTCCTCCAAATGTTAATCTGACAACTTCTGCACATTTTTTACATTTCAAAACCTTTGGCTCATTCAGTTAACGGACGCCGTGAAGTTTGATCTTAGTAACTTTTATATTTTGAAATATTTAACATTATTTACAAATATTTTTCCTATAGAAATATAATAAGATCTCTTTAATTCCTTCATATTAGTTTTCTATAGATTGTAATTAACCGGTTTGCTGCTTTTAGCTTCTAGTCAACACTTCCGCTTCTAGCACAACTTCCAATACTTCTAGGCAACCTATGGCCACCTCTAGTCAACCTATGGCCACCTCTAGTCAACCTTTGGCCACCTCTAGTCAACCTATGGCCACCTCTAGCCAACCTTTGGCCACCTCTAGTCAACCTTTGGCCACCTCTAGCCAACATTTGGCCACCTCTAGCCAACATTTGGCCACCTCTAGCCAACATTTGGCCACCTCTAGTCAACATTTGGCCACCTCTAGTCAACCTTTGGCCACTTCTGGCCAACATTTGGCCACCTCTAGTCAACTTTTGGCCACCTCTAGTCAACCTTTGGCCACCTCTAGTCAACCTTTGGCCACCTCTAGCCAACCTTTGGCCACCTCTAGCCAACCTTTGGCCACCTCTAGCCAACCTTTGGCCACCTCTGGTCAACCTTTGGCCACCTCTGGCCAACCTTTGGCCACCTCTAGTCAACCTTTGGCCACCTCTAGTCAACCTTTGGCCACCTCTAGCCAAGCTTTGACCACCTCTAGCCAACCTATGACCCCCTCTAGTCAACCTTTGTTTCAACTCAGTTTCAGCTTCTTCAGTAAGTTTCAGCAGTCATTCAGCTCTCAGCAGTTTCAGACATTTTTCCTTTAAATCTCAGAAGTAGGATCATAAAATGATTCTCGTTATCTCAGCCTGCGGTCTAATAAATCAGAGATTGAAGTTGCGTTGTGTTGGTTCAATATTGCCGGCACGGTCTAGACGTTTTACTGGTAAATCACCGTTTTTTACAGCAGGTATCAGATAATTCTGACAGCTGGTCAATTGACAGACACCTCCACTGTCTTTCTGCTCTCTGCAAATTGAATTCACCTCAGTGCCGAGGGATTTATTAGTGTGACGAGACTTATCTTTCTGCCCACCTGCTCTGCTAAATTACCCATCCACAGATATCAGGAGTCAGGTGCTTCAATGGTTGCACAGCAGATTTTTACAGCCAGAAACACTTTTAATGGCACTGCTCAGTTTCCAGCTTTAAATCCCGAATCTAATAATTCAGCTGTCGGCTCTATGAGACGTAATCAGAATGAGAATCATTTCCTAAATAAACATAACTCTGCAGAAGTGTTGATGGAAATAAGATCCAATCACACGAGATGCTTCTTGGCTCACTTACGCCTGTTTGTGTTGGCTAAGCTAGCTGGCTGTGGCAGCCATCTTGAATTGGAGCAGTTGTGGATCAACATCAAATGAGAAGTTTTGTTCATCAAGACTAATCCAGCTGTTGAATAATTTTTCTCGTAGCACAAACATGCATACAGAGAACATATGTACACAACGCCAAGTCAAAACTTATGTTGTGACTTGGCGCTATATAAATAAACTGAATTGAATTGAATATCATTATCCATTATCGACCAATAGGAAGTTTATTCTGCTAACTGTTACTGCTTGTGACATACAAATAATGACAACAATCTGGTTATGTTGAGCTTTAAATTCTACATTATATAATCAAACTGGCAGAAATAATATAATAACCCTGCAGGAAGTGCTTCAGACCGCACAGGAAGTGCTCCAGGCTGTACGAGAAGCTCTCCGTGCTACAAGGGAAGTGCTCAAGATAACAGGAAGTGTGCCGGACTGCACATGAATCACTCCAGGCTGCAGAGAAAGTGCTCCAGGCTGCAGAGAAAGTGCTCCAGGCTGCACAGGAAGTGCTCCAGGCTGCACAGGAAGTGCTCCAGGCTGCACAGGAAGTGCTCCATGCTGCAGAGGAAGTGCTCCAGGCTGCAGAGGAAGTGCTCCAGGCTGCACTGGAAGGTGATCCGGGTTCCACAGGAAGTGCTCCAGGCTGCACAGGAAGTGCTCCAGGCTGCACAGGAAGTGCTCCAGGCTGCACAGGAAGTTCTCCAGGCTGCACAGGAAGTGCTCCAGGCTGCACAGGAAGTTCTCCAGGCTGCACAGGAAAGTGTTCCAGGCTCCACAGGAAAGTGTTCCAGGCTAAACAGGAAGTGCTCTAGGCTAAACAGGAAGTCCTCCAGGCTAAACAGGAAGTGCTCAAGATAACAGGAAGTGTTCCGGACTGCACAGGAAGTGCTGCAGGTTTAACAGGAAGTGATCCAGGCTGCACAGGAAGTGCTCCAGTCTGCACAAATCAGCAAAAAGTTTACATCTTCTTCTGCTTCTCCATAGTTGGCTTGTGGAGGTGACAGGTCCAAGAGAAACCCAGACCTCCCTCTCCTCAGGTCCTTGTGGGAGATCCCAAGGTGTTCCCAGACCAGAGAGGATATCTAATCCCTCCAGAGGGTTCTGGCTCTGCCTCGGGGTCTCTTCCCAGTGGGACATGCCTGTAAATCCTCCAAAGGGAGGCATCCAGGAGACATCAGCTGGGGCTCATGTAGACAGATCTGTAAAAGTTGAGGTTAAATCATGAAGTTTAGAAAAGTTAAACAATAAGTCGTCTTCCACCTGATGTAGCAGCAGCTCTTTAACAGGAGTGTGGAACAGAGCTCGTTAGTGGATGTTGTTCTGTATTCTGTGGCTGTAGGTCAACATTTACACCTCCACACTTTAATGTTAACCCAGCCGACGTGTCCCCGTCATGTGGGCTCCTCTCTCATTAAACTTCATCTCCTTTTTGCTCAGGAGGAAAAAAAGAAAACAGGCCTAAAGAGAGCAGGTGTCTTCAGTGTCTCTGTGCTCCTCGGAGGACCTGTTATGAATCAGCCACATCAAAGGAATAAAAATCATCATTGGTTTTTCTCACAGGAGTCGTGTCGTTGCTCTGCCAGCTCCTTTTCTCTCTGCTGCAGCTCCTGCCTTTCATCCTCCTGCTCGGGATCTTTAAGCCCGACTGGTGTCAGGACAGGAATAAACGGCTCGGCTCGTCAGACGTGTGTTTGTGTTGCAGAACAACAGATGGGTTTTTATAGGTGTGACGTTAAGAAGGAGCCGGGCTCACAGCTACTCTGCCTTTTGGTTAAAGCGGGCCGTGACATAAACACAATTAACCAAATGAAGCGTCGGGATAATTAATGTAAACAAAACAGGTACTCAGAAAAATCTGCATCCTCTGTGCAGCTTTTCTTTTGGTGGCTCAATCACAAAAAAGAAGCTAATTTAAGAGATAAAGAAGGATTTTAAAATGTGGAATAAAAATAGAAACAATGAAGAATGAGCCTGTGAGCAACATGAAGTGAAGGTTAAACTAAGCTGTGAGGGGGAAACCTCAACCTCACTGGTTGGAGACAAGTTAGACACAAAGTTACATAAAACACACAAAATTTCACTGCATTCATGCATAAACTACAGCAGCTCAGTGACTGAGGTGCTGATCATTTTTGTTGCAATTTAGTCTTAATTATGTCTCAATTTGATCACAATTTGAACAGTTGAAACGGCTGTTTGTGCTGCTATTATTTATGATATATTACACGTTATAATTTCAGAAGATCACGTRACTTGGCCCGTTGTCACAGACGTAAACAATTCAGACCAAATCACGTGATCGTCTGACATTATAACGTGTAATATCTCATAAATTATATAAGCACAAACAATTGTTTCAAAAGCACAAACCTGCTCAAACAAAGCACTACAAAATTCGACTAGTTTGGTTCATTTTTGGTTCATTCTGGAGCGAGCGGGTGGGATGGTGACCCCCTGAATGACCCTCACAAATAATCTTTAATATATATTAAAAAAAGGCAGCACAAACGAAGCACTAACCACTCATCCTATTTGCCTTTTTTTTTCTGTGGTTCATTGTTTGGGAGGGGTTTGTTTCACTCAGCTCTCCTGGACTCCTCCCTGGTGAGGTGTTCTGGACACGTCCCACTGGGAGGAGGTCCAGAGGAAGACCCAGGACACGCTGGAGGGACTATGTTTCTCAGATGGACTGGGAACACCTTGGGATTCCCCCAGAGGAACTGCTCCAAGTGGCTGGAGAGAGGGAAGTCTGGGTCTCTCTGCTTGGGACCTGACCCCGGATAAGAGGAAGAAAACAGACGGACGGACGGACGGACGGTCTCCAAACTGTCCCAAAGTTGGTGGAGCAAACAGAAAACTGAATTATTGTTTGAGTTTTGAGTCTCCAACAGTCCCAGCTCAATGAGGAGCAGGTTTCAGCCTCAGACAGGTGAACCTCTAATGTTCACTTTTGGTTTGAGAGAGGAGTAAAAGAAGCCATTTTTGTGAAGAAAGACCGTCCATCATTAAACAGAGGTGGAGGCCTCCGTTTTCAGTTGTCCCCCTCCTACAGTGCTGCTATTGCCAGTATCACTCCACACCCTGTTAACAATAAGTGTTAATTCGGTGTCAACGATAGCCATGTGATGTGAGTATCAGTCACATGGAGGCAGGGCTTAAAAGCCTGAATTTTGCCTGAAACTCTCAGACTGAAGAAGTCTCTTGGAGGAGAGACGAAACGTTTCATTAGAGAAGAACCCGTCCAGAAGACCTATACAAGTCTTTTTCTTTTTGATTTTTTACCTGKATTACTGAGATGCATCAGGACAACCTCTAATGTTGCTAAACTAACAAACCAAAACCTGATAAAACACACAAGATGCAGCTGATTGCTTCCTTCTTTGCAGGCGTTCTTGGCTGGATGGAGGTTGTTACCATTTATCCTGACAAGTGATATAAAAAGGAGACATGGATGGAATTAAATCAGCATTAAATGCTCTATTTTCAGCAGGTGTGTCAAATGTTTGGATGTAGGAACTTAGAGCTCAGCAGGCTGTGCAATAAGATTTTGAAGCTTTTAAAAAATCATCTAAGTTATGAAACGGTGATTTGATAAACAAAAAAATCCCCAAAGAAGCCAGAAAAAAAACTAAAATCTAAGTTTATCACATTGCCTGCAGTGAGTGAGTTGATAAGAGAAGCAGCTGAATGTTTCTGCAGCTCAGACGTGTTGAACGTGTCTTCCTCGTGCTCCTCCACTTTATTCTCACATCCAAACGGCCAGAATTTATCTAGCAGGAGTCACATTTCAGGTTCGACCCAGAATTAGTTTTTTAAGAACTCGTTAGTAGAAATATAGATTAGATTGTGAAACACAGAGACAGACAGCGAGGCTCGATAAAATCCTCCGCTGGAACTTTTCTGAAAGTCTTAGAGCTCCAGGTGAAAGTGTCTGGAGTGAAACTGAATCCAGGAATGTGTGTCGAGGCTCCAGCCAGAGGAATAAAGCCCGACTGATTCTTCGCCTCCGTCTCACCTCTTTAAGCCTTGTTCTTTCCAGCTCCTCTTCATCACCCGTGGGAACCATTTCAAACAAACACGGCTCTCTGACAATCCCTCCGGGGGGTGGGGTGGTGGTGGGGGCAGAGCAGACCTGAAACCGTCCAGGGTTCTGTATGACTGTCGACACGAGGCCCGGCACCGAGCTTTCACCCACAGAAAGATTTAAACAATACTTCAGGTTCAGTGAAGTCAGAAATCTTCGATTAGATTACATCACGTTCCAGGAGAGGCTTTGAAAAGTCCAAAACAGTCGTGGGAAAAAGAACTTTTCAACTGAAATACGTCGATACATTCATTATTTCTGTAGGTTTCTCCTACGTGATGCCAGAACTGTTCCAACCAGAACAAACCAGAAATGACAGATTTTAAATCCTACACAAACACTGCCCTGTTTGGTACCTTTGATGAGCAGCAAACAAAAAGTGAAACCAAACTTTGTGGGATTTTCCATCAACTCTGGATCTGGGCCATCCATCCACCCCCTGGTTGGGGCTGATAAAACCTGTAAAGTTACAGATACTCTCCCATAAATGCATTTTTAAAGCTCTGAGTGGTGTTTTAAACCTTCATAAAGGCTCATTTATAAGGAGCTAATCACCTCAGCTGATGATGCCGTTGTTATTTTTCCTATGAGCCGATGTAATTCTCCAACATTTGTTTCAATCTGACGCAACTCGACATGAGATATATATTTTTATTCCTGCCAGGCGAGACGCCTCGAGCTTCTGTTTCGCCTCCAGCTTTTGCAGAAATTGACAATCATCCRGATTTACAGGATGTGTTCAGAGATTTCAGAATAAGATGAGACGATAATGAAGGTTTTGCAGAGAACGACACAAAAATAGGACATTTCTGCATCAAGTGTCGAGGTGTGGATTTGTTTGAAACGAAGTGAGACGGAGCAGAGAAACAATTAAAACATGCAGGATAAAGGATCTCCAGGACCAGGACTGGACCCTCCAGGACCAAGTAAAACATGCAGAATAAAGGACCTCCAGGACCAAGTAAAACATGCAGAATAAAGGACCTCCAGGACCAGGACTGGACCCTCCAGGACCAAGAAAAATATGTAGAGTAAAGGACCTCCAGGACCAGAACTGGACCCTCCAGGACCAAGAAAAATATGTAGAGTAAAGGACCTCCAGGACCAGAACTGGACTCTCCAGGACCAAGTAAAATATTCAGAATAAAGGACCTCCAGGACCAGAACTGGACCCTCCAGGACCAAGAAAAATATGTAAAGGACCTCCAGGACCAGAACTGGACTCTCCAGGACCAAGTAACACGCAGGATAAAGGACCTCCAGAACCAGGACTGGACTCTCCAGGACCAAGTAAAATATGCAGAATAAAGGACCTCCAAGACCAGAACTGGACCCTCCAGGACCAAGTAAAATATGCAGAATAAAGGATCTCCAGGACCAGAACTGGACCCTCCAGGACCAAGTAAAACATTCAGGATAAAGGATCTCCAGGACCAGGACTGGACTATCCAGGACCAAGTAAAACATGCAGAGTAAAGGACCTCCAGGACCAGGACTGGACTCTGCAGGACCAAGTAAAACATGCAGAATAAAGGACCTCCAGGACCAGGACTGGACTCTCCAGGACCAAGTAAAACACGCAGGATAAAGGACCTCCAGGACCAGGACTGGACCCTCCAGGACCAAGTAAAACACGCAGGATAAAGGACCATCTGGACCAGAACTGGACTCCAGGACCTAGTATAACACGCAGGATAAAGGACCTCCAGGACCAGGACTGGACCCTCCAGGACCAAGTAAAACACGCAGGATAAAGGACCATCTGGACCAGAACTGGACTCCAGGACCTAGTATAACATGCAGGATAAAGGACCTCCAGGACCGGGACTGGACCCTCCAGGACCTAGTATAACATGCAGGATAAAGGACCTCCAGGACCGGGACTGGACCCTCCAGGACCTAGTATAACATGCAGGATAAAGGACTTCCAGGACCGGGACTGGACCATCCAGGATCAGGACTGGACCCTCCAGGACCAGGACTGGACACCTCCTGGTGCAAACACTAAAAGCATTTTAAAAAATAGTATATAAAAAGTATTTAACTAAGAAAACTGAGAAACTAATAAAAACTTTGCACCCACATGAATGAACTCTGACATATGAACTCAACACTGTTTTATAAATGATAAACATCATTTATAAAGAAGATAAAACCTTTAGACTACCCATGTGCTAAAACCCAGACTAGTCCTGATCTCTTGCTACAGATGTGGGTTTCTCATTGAGCCAATCTGGATTTACAAGCTTTTCAAATAATCTCAGCTGGTGTTTTACTGGGATAAACTAACCTAACTTTAGTAATCTGGAATCTTCAGGGATTTAAAACCAAACAAATCCTCCCTTTTCCTCCACTTTCACTCGGAAACTTTGGACATCTACCGAGGTGGTTTAGTTAAAAAAAAAAAAGAGACCTGACGTGGACTCATTTAGATTCCTGTCCACCGCTGGGCATCATTACACATTCATGGCACGGAGCCAGAGGAACACTGAAGCTGATTGGCCGGGCCTGGAGGGATATGAGAGCTATGATTGGCGCAGCCTGGGGGGAAATTGACTTCTTATTGGTGGTAATGAAGAATCCTGACGCTGAGCACGGCTGAGACAAAGTAACACCAAAGAGGATGGACACACACACACACACAGGTGATCTATCAACTGCCACAACATTACAGTTTATACTRCAGACACACACAAAGCCTGGAGACAAAGTTTATCAGATATTTCTGAAGCTCATGAGGTCCAGGTTTACTGCAACACAAGGTCAGACGTTTGTTTTACTGAACGCTTCAAATAAAAGACTCAAAGACACGAAGGTGACAGAAGAGTCATTAAGCCCAGGTGAGGAGGAAACTCTAAACACTTATTGGATCAGGATTTATTGACTTCTCTGTCTGTTTGCTAACATTTCAACATGTTAAGTTGTGGTTCTGTTGGTAAACCAGACTGGGGGTGAGTTGATGATCAACCTTCTAAAGCGTTTTGTAATTTCCTGGCTTTTCTTTCCAAATAGTCGCAGAGTTGTTGTGGGCGTCCTRAACTCTAGTCTCTACTTCCCTCTGAAAGGAAATATCTGAGGTTACAGTTAAAAACCACCTTGATGATGAGTAAAAACTGGTCCGAATCGGCTCATTTTCATTTCTAAAGTGTGCTCTAATTGATTAAATCAGAAAGGTGGGGACAGGGTGGGTGGATAGTTTTGCAAGAATTGCACACAAAAAATAATGAGTGGTTTAAAATAAATTGGTTGAACAAAATGTGGACAGACAGCTCAATGAAACGTAAAATTCAGGATTTTTTTGCATTTTTGAGTCAAGAACAGCTGCAGCCTGGTGATACCCTACAAGTTCCCATTTCAAAGTGTTTTTGGTAACAGTACCAAAAGTAAAATATTGCAGCTTGTAGAGTCAATTTAATTTGACTGGTCAACAAAACATTAAAACTTAACAGTTATAATTTATCACAATTAAATGTAAAAATGGTAGCTAACTGCGTATCTTCACCATAATAGATGGTTCTGATTGACGTCATCATACGGGTACTTTTTTTTTCACTAATCGTATGGAGGATCCAAAAAAACTATTTACAAAATTAGAAAAAATAAATAAATTTTAAAAAATCAAACAAGGCAGACAAGCATTCCTAAGACAGACCATGCTAATGTCATAAATCACGATACCAGAAAAACATATAAAAAGAAAAAAAGTCAAACTTAATGGTGTAAGAATGTAAGAGTGGTATGGTTTCTAATGTCACGGTAGCAGACTGCTACAATGCTAATGCTAGGTCCTAGCCACTGATCCTGTTTCGTTGTCCAATGACACAAAAAAAAACTTTGCTCTTGATGTTTTTGACAGCTAGCCTGGCAGCGGGGCAAGTAAGACCTGTCAGGCCAACAAAGCTACAATTCGCTGGAGGAAACCCTGGCACTGCTGCCCTCTGTGAGCGCCCACAAATATGGCAATTTGATCACGTGATCCAACAGCCGTTACTTTAGGAAACATCTTTTGTGACAAACGTTAAAAAAAGCTCAACAAAAACTGTATTGTAGTTGGATGTGTTGCATTTTTAACATATAAATGTTAATGACTCAGCAACAATCTCTAAGCTCCGCCTCTTATTATTTGTAATGTGTGATTGATTTCCTTTAACTTGATTTAGGATGGCCGCTACCAGCCATCTTTGCAAGAACAATATTATCATAATGCAGTTATTTTTTCACATATTTAGCAGTTTGAGGTTAACATTTATTCCCAACACAACATGTAAGTCAACAAATAACAATAAAAACCTGGCAGTATAAAAATTAAAACAAAACGTGTTTAATATTATTCTTGTCAGAAATCAAACAAGCTGGTAGAGAAATAAACATGCACCTACAGCGAGTCCATTAGTTCTTCAAATATTGGCTTCAAATTAATTTTGTTTTATATTTATAATAATATATATTTAACTAATTATTTCTGTTTAGAATCGTCATGTTTGCTAGGCGACAGGACGTACGCAGGGGTAAGGGCGGGAATAAAGCAGAAGACCAGACCGTCCAAATTCACAAACACTTTTTTTTCCCAAAGTTCTTGTGGTAGACCAAGGACCCRGCCCATCTAGACCGGGTAGGCCGGGTCCTTCAAAGGACCCAGGCCCTGAGTTTGGACACAGCCATGTTGTTAATTATGCTTAAATTCAAGATGGCTGCTACAGCTACCTTAGCAAATGGCTATAAGTCTACCACATTTAGACATAATGAGCTACAACTTGGTGTGGTAGKTGCTCACTAAAATCCTGAACACACACTCAAGATGGCTGCCAGAGCTACCTTAGCAAACTCAAAAATGACTAAGTCATTCGATTTACCAGATAGTGAAGTAAAAATACTTAAAACTTATATTATGTTGATGAATTAAGCAGCAGGAACTGTCAAAGCTTCTTCAGGAACTTTTATTTTAGTTAATTTATGAGTGAAACCGCCCTCCCCCCTCCTTGACAGTCCGTCTCCATGTCGTGTTGTTGACCCAACGACGTTTGGTTCTGCTCGCCGTGTCACCGTCAGACACGAGTCTTTGGACCTGCCTCAGACCTGATCCTCCTCTCCTGAAAGGTTGATTTATTACAGGACAGAAATTAATTATTCCCTCCTTCAGATAAACTCAGAGCCAAGAAAAGTTCTGTTAAAAGCTTCTTCTTTGAGTTTATCCAACTCCTGAACAAATCATTTCCTGTTTTTCCCCTCTCCTCTCTGATTGGATGGTTCAGCCTTTCATTAATCCTCCTGTCACTTTCCTGGATGTTGAGTTTTAGGGTTTTGTTGTTTTTTTTTTCTAACGTGCGCCGCTTCCAGAAGCAAAAACACTTTTTGAATACGTTGGCTCAAATTCAACAGATGCGCCGAAACTGACAAGTAATAAATCTTCAGAAACTCTGCATCACATCCAGGAAGAAAATTTAAAAGGAAAAAGTCATTTTTTAAATATATTTCAGCACAATAGCTTAACGCAGAACYATAAAGACACAACGCATCAACCAAGAGGCAGCAGGAAAACGTTTACCGATGATTAACTTTTGGAGTCGACGTGATTCAAGACGTTTTATTTTCTTTTATTTCCACCACGACGAGGAGWCTGGAAAGTTGACAAAGTGCAAAGAAATATTCTGTGATGGATCCCAAATCTGAGGAGAGCCTCAGAACAAATTTATTTTCTCAGAGTGATGGAATGAGCGAAAACCCATGAGCTGTCAGAGAGGAGGAGGAGAATCAATCTCCTTAAATAAACACGACTTTACACCAGTCTTYCTGCGTGGCTAAAGACGAAGAATGGAAAATATAAATAAAGCTCGCTCCAGTTTTACGTGGGTAAATTTACACACGTATTATTTCGTGCTATGCTAATGTAATTTAACATCCGTGTCCTCCAAGTCTGAGTGAGCGATTAACAAGCACTTTTTATCAACGAACGCCTCCCATTAACCCGACAGCGACACKCGCTGATGAAACCGTCCTGGAGAGCTCCTTCCTCAGCTGCTGCTTTAATTATCTCTCAAACCTGAGCTGAATTCACAGAAACAGGAYGTGTGTGCGGCGGCTGATGAGCAGCTGTCAGAACGCCCCAACATCTTGTCTGAAAACCCACATTTACGTCCCTGAGATGTTGCCACCAAAGTCCTCCAAAGACCTAACTGGATCCAGAGCCAGGTGACGTTTTAAAAGAAGCAGTTAACATGAAAACGATGAAGCTAGGATAAAAAACAAATACATGAGAACCAATCCTGACAGGTGTTCCGTCTGTATTTAAAGGATCAAATGAAGTCCTGGGTGGTTTGAGATGAGAATGAATGAAAGAAWCCTCCAAACTGATCCCATTTCACACAGTTTCTCTTCTAAAGAACTGAGCAGATATGAAGTGTCACTTAATCTTAAAGTAAAGGGGACAGGTAGGAAATATTTCCTGTCTGGGGAGTATTTTTTTAAAGTAGTATTTACTGGAGAMGAGTTGGTGATGAAAACTGCCAGAAAATCTTGAGGAAACAGAAACTTTTAGTAGCAGTCTCTTTAAACTCACTGGTCTGCAGCCGAGGAGACCAGGAAAACATTCAAGGCCGTGCACATTATCTCACTGCTAAGCTCCGCCCACGTCCTACCAGATTATTTGAGAAGGGGGGCTCTCCAGGCGCTAAGTAGGAGTTATTTGTTTTGTGGGAGGAGTTTACCCAAGACTTGATTGGTCCAATTGACGGTGGGGTTTGAAGAAGCCRCTGGGGGCAGCTGGGAGTAGCTTCGTTGAGTTGACCAGAAAGCAATTATGTTTATTTAAATATCTATATTTTAGTCATAACTTGAGACAGGAAGGTGCTAACTGCACAAAATTTGAAGACAAATTATGTTTACATGTTCACAATAATTTTTGAGATATTGTTCTGTTTTAAACTGTACACAGACACTCAATAAATCCTTATTTTACCATTTTCATTGCTTCCTCTTAAAATTTGCCCCACAAGACATGTCAATCTGACCAATCATGTTTATGGTAAACTCCACCCACACCAAGACCTCTACCACTCATGGTTAGGGTAAACTCCACCCACTCCAAGACCTCTGCCAATCACGATTAGGGTAAACTCCACCCACTCCAAGACCTCTGCCAATCATGGTTAGGGTAAACTCCACCCACTCCAAGACCTCTGCCAATCACGATTAGGGTAAACTCCGCCCACACCAAGTCCTCTGCCTGTCACGATTAGGGTAAACTCCGCCCACTC
>NW_013952933.1:237408-242193 GCF_001266775.1 Austrofundulus limnaeus | reverse complement strand
CTCCAAGACCTCTGCCAATCACGATTAGGGTAAACTCCGCCCACACCAAGTCCTCTGCCTGTCACGATTAGGGTAAACTCCGCCCACTCCAAGACCTCTGCCAATCACGATTATGGTAAACTCCACCCACACCAAGACCTCTGCCAATCATGATCAGGGTAAACTCCACCCACACCAAGACCTCTGCCAATCATGATCAGGGTAAACTCCGCCCACACCAAGACCTCTGCCAATCATGATCAGGGTAAACTCCGCCCACACCAAGACCTCTGCCAATCATGATTGGGGTAAACTCCACCCACACCAAGACCTCTGCCAATCACGATTAGGGCGAACTCCGCCCACACCAAGACCTCTGCCAATCACGATTATGGTAAACTCCGCCCACTCCAAGACCTCTGCCAATCATGATTAGGGTAAACTCCGCCCACTCCAAGACCTGTGCCAATCATGATTATGGTAAACTCCGCCCACACCAAGACCTCTGCCAATCACGATTAGGGCAAACTCCGCCCACTCCAAGACCTCTACCAATCATGGTTAGGGTAAACTCCGCCCACACCTCTACCAATCATGATTAGGGTAAACTCCGCCCACTCCAAGACCTCTGCCAATCATGATTAGTGTAAACTCCGCCCACTCCAAGACCTCTACCAATCATGGTTAGGGTAAACTCCGCCCACACCAAGACCTCTGCCAATCACGATTAGGGTAAACTCCGCCCACTTCAAGACCTCCACCAATCACGGTTAGGACAAACTCAGCCAGCAGAACATGTACTGCAGAGATCCCCACTTGGATTATTTCAGAGCTGGACATGTTTTCTGTTGACTGCTCGTCTCCTGTAGCTCTCTGCAGGTGCACCTCGGCTCAGTCGATCCGTTTCATCGTTTTGTTAAGTTTTACTAAAACAGTAAAACTAAAACAGTTTTATTTCAGGGCGGAGCTGCRTTTAACAGATTAGACTCACAGCTCAGTATTATTCAGAGGGATGCAAATATGAAATATCCAAGCTATGATTAGATAAACAGCTGATAACTCGTAAATAAAACCAAAAATGACCTGTAATTGGGATAATTCTGATAATTACCATGTGATGCAAATATTTCATTAACAGCTGAGCACCTTTGTTTGGAAATTAAAACCTCATAAAATCTTTTCCCCCAAAAAAAGCCAGGAGGTAATTAAAGAGTTGGATTATAAATCACCTTGTAATCAGCTTCAGTCTGAAGGGCAGCTTAATGTGCAAGCACAGCCTGGGAAAATACAAAAAGTGAGTAAATTAGCTGAAAAAGGGTTGTTTAGGAAAAGCTGCTTTTCATCTTATAAACCCTACTTTGCTTCAATCCATTTAAAAACCAAAATAAATGTAGAAATGACCAAATTATGCCAAATTTGTTTTTGTTTCTTACATGGAAAGTTCAGTAGGTTTTGTAAAGTTTGTGCTCAGCAGCTTTCATTAACCTTTACCCACATAACTATACATAGAGACTGAGAGCTTCCAGCTTTCAATTAACAAGGCAGACTCTGTTTCAGTGGCAGGAAAAGAGAGGAAGAGATTGTTCTTTGCAGCCAGAAGACAGAGATCTAGCCCTCATTCCTCCTCAGATTAAAGGATTTACAGCGAGAGGCCTTTTAACAGATCCAAAGAAGGAGAAAGAGGCAGAGCTCGCCCTCCTTCTCCCTCTGTGCGGGGCTGATTAAAACAAAGATAACGCTCCCTCCTGGCCCGAAAGCCGCTGGAAGCCGACACCACACACACTCCGACTCRTTAAAACCCAGATGAAACAATGGCTTCTCTCAGTTYTGAAGGGTTTTAACTAGGGCTGTGTATTGGTAAGAATTTGRCGATACGATACACATCATATCAGGGGTCACGATACGATATATCCCGATATATTGCGATTTTTTGTCCAAAAATTCTATTAAATAAAAACCTCTTACTGAGAAAAAAAATGAAAAGCTAATGTTTACTTACACTGCTAATGCTACCCTTACTCTCTGGYGCTCAAGAGGTAGAGGAGCCAAATGTCTGGCTCACTGCTGCCAACTAGTGGTCAGAGGCTGAACTACAACATAAAAATGAACGGTTGGCAAGAAGGCTGACATTTTAAACCTTAATTAAAAATCGATACAGGGCTTTAGAACATCGATACAGTATCGGGAAATGAAATATCGCGATATTTCAGTGTATCGATATTTTCTTACACCCCTAGTTTTAACATGTCGGACCATCAGCCACCCGATGAACGACACCATAAACGTCTCACGGTGTTAGCTAAATATAACGTCCTGATTTTAATTTAATGGCACTGACTCAAATAAATAAAACCTTGTTAAAAACTTTCGATCTGGTCAAAAATTATCGCAATATTTTGGGGATTCATCATGATATTCAATATACTGCAGTATCTTGATAAGCTAATTTAATCGTTGCATTAAATGTTTTATTTTCTAATTTGAGTTTTTCTAACATTATCAGCTGTTTGCTTTCAGAGCTGTTTTTGCTTTTCTTTTATGTTGATTAATATTTGAAGTTCTGAATAATTAGTTTCCATCCTGAAACATCAGTGTTGCCAGTGAGCAGGGTGGGCTCAGGATGAGAGGGGGTGAAATATGATGAACTCAAAGCRTTTGGGAAAAGCAGGTAAATTAGATCAAGATCCTTAAATACAATTGTCAAAATTAGCTATATTTTTGATAAAACACTGAGGAAAAACTCGAAACATTGCTCAAATCAATTTCAACATTTGCCTCTCTTTCAAACAGGACTTTTCATAAAGGTCATAAAAGCATCCTTCAAAATAAAAGCACTTCGAAAGCTGGTTCTGAAATAAAASTGTTGATTTTGGATTGGTGTGCAGATAGATTTATATGATTCTTGATTATTAATCTTAACAGACTGAGCAAAATGTCATAAAACCTACATCCCATTCCTCAAATACATTTAATTTTGTTAACTTTTTAGACTATTTTCGTTTATTTTTAATACACGTTTAAAAGAAACTTGAACTAATATGTGGTTCAGCTGGAGTCAGATAAAAACAGTTTTTTTTAAATTATCATTCTGTAGGACCAGTGCAGATTCAATCACTGGAATAAACTGTAAAGTTTGCTGTGATGTCAGATTTACCATCAGGACTTTGACCTTTCTTTCAGACTCTTAAACGGATTAAAACAAGTGCAGAATTCAACGAACAAGCAGCACTTTTTCAACTGTTTCTATAGTTTTAATCATTTGAAATCAGTGTTTCAGCAGAAACCACAGCAGACACCAGAGTACTCATAAGTCTGTGGTGTCGTTAGAAAAAACAAAAAACTGCATTTCCCTGGAGGGAAGCTTTGTTGAAGTTGTTCCTCTGTGCAGCTTGTAAAGCTCTGAGCCTTTCAAAGCTTCTTTTCTGCTTTACTCCAAACTGCTGATGGTRTTTTGTCTTCTGGCTGACTGTTCGTATCTGCATCCAGCTCTCACACCACTCAGATATTCATCATCTTCRCAGCCGAGCCACTTCTGGTCCAGTTTTTAAAGCTCAGAGTTGAGAATTTTATTTTTTCTGCTCGTAAATGCGACATCAGCTCGGTCAGGGATGTACGTACACACAGAAAGGTCAMCGTCTCCTCCTGACGTCTGCAGCTTTTCATTACGAAGTGAAGCCGAACAGGAAGCGGCACAGAAGTCGAGGGATATCAGCGAGCATCGCAGTATTTCTGCCTGCAGCCGTGCTCCGTCGTGGCTCAGCAACAAATCCAATATTTTTACAGCGTGACCGCCCGTTTACACAAACCACCAGCTGGGAATCACAGCATCACCGCCGGGCTTCCAAATTAAAACCCGCAAAGAATAGAAAACGCTGCCGCCACGTGGAAATTTGCCATCGTTTCGACGATGCTGTGTTTCTTTTCTTCTGGCAGAATTTGCAGCTGGACAGCAGAGAAATCAATAAGCAGAAGCCGTGGTTTCCAAAGTGGGGGSGTCTGGACCCCTCTGTGGGGCGCTAAACACAAAGCTGATGTCGAGAACTCAAATTAAATTCTCATTTAATTATTTAGTTGGCACCATAATTTAAAACATTTTATTTTCTGTTTGCTAAGGTCAATTTGAATCGAAGAGATGCTAAAATTTAATCATTTATTGTGTTGAGGATCAAAGCTGCTCAGACTGATACACATTCACACAGGGACGCACAATACATCAACAATAAACATCAACATCAGTATCAGCTGATGTTGGTCATTTTTAGCACGTCTCAGTCTGATGAGTAAAACTGGGCTGATTTTAACGTACGATATTGACTTCCTGCTTCTTGTTGTTTGTCTTTCTGTTTCAGGTTTATTTATGCAGAATAAATAAATAAATAAATAAATAAATAAATAAATAAATAAATAAATAATTTGTGTGTCTGTGTAATATCAGTAAATATCGGGTATCGGCCATACCAATATCAAAATATCAATTAATTAATATCAAAAAAATGTAGAGGTCTATAAAATACTTGAAGAAAAATAAGTAAAAGTAAAATGACATGAAAAGAAAATGACTTTGGTAAAAAATTAGTGCTGGGCAGTATACCGTTTTGTACCGAATACCGGTTTTTATTTTTGTTATGATATGAATTTTTTGAATACCGGACATTCCGGTTTAAATAGCGGAACGTTTCGTCGCGGCCGCCAGTGAACTGTTGTTTCCCGGGGGACATTTTTCCTTGCTGCACCGCTATGTGCGTTAGCATGTTAATGTTTGGAGCAGCTTGTTGCAGCCACGGGTGGTGATTCCACTGCTTATAT
>NW_013952933.1:229851-237398 GCF_001266775.1 Austrofundulus limnaeus | reverse complement strand
TAACTAGGTGTTACATTTTAAAATAAAGAAGTAAAAGTATCATTTTTAGCTTTAAAATGTAACAAAATAAAAGTAAAAGTAGCTGTTTGAAAAAATTGGTAAAATTACAAATCCTCAAAAAAAACTACTTAAGTACAGTAACAAATTAAATGTACTTAGTTACTATTAAACTCTGCTAAAATGTTTTAATCGGTGCATCCAAAGTTAAAACATTTAGTGATTACAACGGATCCAAAAACAATCAAAGCAAACAAACCAAAGAGAAACAATCATAAAACGTCCCGTAATCCACTTAGATTAAACAAATCCAGACAAAATGAATATTTGGATTGAGAATTTTGATGAAAAGTTCATTAAATCAAAACTAAAATGTAACGATCATGACCTATCCAAATGCAATCGGATCACTAAAAAAACCTTTAATAACAAGAGGATTTAAAGCAGATAAAACAATGAGCRCAGAGGATCAGAGATCTTTTGTTTCATCAAAAACATCAGGATTGTGTCAGCTTGTTACCAAAAAAGGAAACAGAATAAAGTCAGAGGAATGTCAGGAATCCTAAACATTTTCTCAGAAAAGTTCCTGATCCCCTCACGAGCTCCGGCAGCACATTAGGTACAGCMGGGGTGTTTTGACTACGTCTTGGCTCAGAGCTGTCCCTTTGTGTTCGACCGAAGCTGTTATACCGGCTGTGTTTGTGTTCTTAGGCAGAGATAACACCGGAGCAGCCAGCTGGAGGAAACACACGAGCCTGGATCGGAAAACTGCAGTGAAAAGGTGACTGATAAATAGTGTTGGCTCAAACACACACACACACACACAGACCCCGCAGTGCAAAGATTTTTATCCATCCCAGGCGCCTGACTGGTCCTGAATTCATGAATCAGCTGAACAACGAGCTAAAATATACGAACGATAAAAAAATCTGTATTATGTGAGGACTGAGGAGACTGAAGCACAGACAGCTCAGTCTGATGACGGGAAACCCCTTAAAGTCAGGGTTTGTGTTATACTCCAAACTTTCTGCCTCTCCTGGTGAACCTTAAGAAGGACATCRCTACATGGGCATCCCTGCCTCTATCCCTGGGGGGTAGAATCAACGTGATTAAAATGACAATATTGCCCAAATTACTTTATCTATTTCAGAGCGTGCCAGTGTTCCTCACCAGGACTTTCTTTACAAATTTAAATAGTGAATTGTCATCCTTTATTTGGAATAAAAAACATCCACAAATAGGCAGTAAGATGTTAGTTACAGTTACCCCATGGTCTTGGTGACTTGTCACTCCCCAACTTTTTATATTACTACTGGGCGGCCAACATTAGAGCCTTACTGTACTGGTTGAGAGACGACGACCCTGTTCCTACTTGGGTAAATCTAGAGAGGAAATCAGTTACGGCGAGAAAAAATTTCGGCAGATCATTTTGTGTAAAGGTTAAATATTGTTTCATTATACACAAACCTGTTCATTGTATCACTTGTATGAATACAAGATCGATTTTTGTTGTTTCAGTGGATCTGGAATAGGAGAGGATGGATGGGAGGGATTTTGGGTGTGTGTGTTTTGTTTTGTGTTTTTCTAAGTCTGTTCTTTTATGTGGTTTGTTAAAAAAAGTTAATAAAAAGACCTTGATCAAAAAAAAGGTCAGGGTTTGTGAACAGATAGTTCAAATTTTACATCCTCGTTCACAAAATACTTCTTCAGGCATTAGGCTAGAGTTGTCGAACACCTATCAGGTGGCAACGCCTCAGGACACCGTGCCAATCTTCAGGATAGCCAAGAGTGTTTATTTTCCTCACGTAAATTTCATAAACTTCGAAAGAAGTGTGCAGGTGACCGCAATTATTTTACAAAGCCAGAGGAAGACACACAAAGAATAAGTTGTGTCGGCTTGGATAGAGGAGGTTTGTGGTGATTTTACAGCTTCGGAAGCTGTTGTGTGTTGTCACAATATCCACTCCCCGTTTGTCCGTAACTTTACGTAAATTTTGTAAACTTCGTAAGCCGTGTGACGGTGATCGTTATTTCACAAAGCCAGAGGAAGACACAATTGTGTCTGCTTGGATAGAGGAGGTTTGTGGTGATTTTACAGCTTCAAAAGCTGCTGTGTGTTGTCACAATTCCCAACCTTGTCTGTTCTTAACTTTTTTCCTACGTAAATTTCATAAACGTCCGTAGGTTTCGTAAGCAGGTTTGGGGCCTGACTGGCTTAAAGTGTCAATGCCTTCTTCCTAAATCCTACCTAAAAAYCTGCTTCTCATTTTTCCTTTGATGTGGCTAAAAACCAAACGAGTTAAAGTTAACCGGCTGCTGTTATGCCTCTGAGCCACCAGGGTAGTCACAGTCCATGCCTGTTTATAAGTGGAAGAAACACCAGCAGCTGGGAAATCTCTTTGTTCACTTTTAAAATGTAGAGCTGGAACTTTTTGATGACATCATTCCAGACCAATAGAAATCAAGAACTCAAACTGACCCTCTTAAATTTAAGAAATGCTAGTTTTATTCATTTAATGAAGAAATCTCCTTAATTTTATTTACCTCTTGAATTTTTCAAAACGAGCTAAATGTGGATTAAGTTTTATTTTTTGCTCATTCAACACCAATTTAACAGTTTTCTTTAAATATAAATGACAGTAATGTGTGCGAAACTGTGGTTAAATGGATTTTTGTAGCAAACTTTATTTATTCCTAAGTTGCCACAGTAATCTGAGAGAAGCAGAGGCACAGATCTCTTTAGTAAGCAGAAGTCAGCCTTGCATTATTGAGAAGATTTCAGATGGAATATAAAATGAGAYGGACTCAAAGTGCCACAGGGTCTTTTAATATAAAGTTTCTCCTTCGTTTCTCCTSTAACCTTTGCAGCAGATAACAGCTGGATATTGGTTTTCCTGCTGAGGATTTCATATATTGTGTCATTAAAAAACTTTATCCAAGTCTTACCTTCAATATGCACTAATATTAATACAGGAACAAACTAGATTTTCTCTTTATCTGCTTGCTACAGATAATTAAATCATTTAGTTACATAACCACTGTATTTATCAGGTTTTACGTAACTGATCMACCCAGTTATATTAAAAAACATATATATTTCCAAGCCTGTTAGTATTGTTTATTAAAAATGTTATGTTGTAGATGAGAAATGACTGCAGATCCAGGAACTAAATGTGGCGTGTATTATTTAATTTAGAGAGTTGAAGMGTTTAAATTGTTGAGTTTATGTACTACTACACCATCATTTAAATATCTGTAAAACCTACAGATTTAAAGCCATTTTCGTCAGTTTTCTACAAAACTTGTTGGATGGATTTTGAATCTGTGAACATGTATAAAAAAAMCTGGCAAAGAGATAAAGCCTCTGAGCGGAGAACAGAGAAGCAGAAACAAGTGAGATAAGTCAAAAGGGCTGCAGCCAGTGAGGTGAGGAGRAACAAAAAAATATATAAATAAAATCCTGGTTTGTTATCAGGGAAAGTGGAAACAGGGACGACGGGAGCAGCAGATGGCAGAGAAACGAACGTTTCTTTTCAAACCTTTAAAAAAGAAATCCAGAAGATGAACTTTATCTGAACAAAACCTTATTCAGTCGTCTCTGTTTTGAGTTTTACTTGTTAAACTTTTGTTTGGTTGGTTTTCTTTAAATTAGTCAATTTTTACATAGAGTCTGGCGGGAAGCAGCTGTAGAGTTTAGTTTCAGACAGTAAAGAGGTTGTTTAGAGATATTTCATAATGAAATGAGACTCAAATTTTAAGTAAAATTTGGTCTATTTTTAAAATAAAACTAATGTTTTTCTTCTTTGAAACCTTGTTGATTTAATTTGTACAGTTTTGATTCTATTCATTTGTTGAGGCCAAAAACGATTGACGATTCTTTTTCTTCACAACTTTTCCCACATTAACTTTTCATCACCTGCTGCCATGAGAAACGGCTAAATCCCATTAAATGAACTGTATTTTATTGTACAAGTGGCATCAGAACTTTCTGGTTTTAAGTTCTGCAGCACAAAGTTGTTGTTTTTCTAATTTTGCGACCAGCAAATCTTTTAGCATCTTCACTATGCAGCTGCTTTGTAATAAAAAACACCCTGGCTGTAAATATTGCTGGGTGTGTATTGACCGAGCGTGTGTGAGAGGGAGAGAAAGATGGGTTGAACTTTTCAACTGTGCGAGTTGACCAACCCATTGGGAGGAGGAGAGAAGGATTCGGCCATTTTCTTTGGTCTCTATCTGATCTATAGTCCTGAAAGGTGGAACAGGAGGTTTTTCTCTTGTTCTCACACAGCACAAACTCAAAATCCAATTACTGAGTTCAGCTGGATGAAAAAGTTACCCTTCTGTCTGTCTTTTTGTTACAGTTCTGTTTTATTTCACTCTTAGTAGTTATAGATGCCTAATATACCATAAAAACGTATAAATGTAAATGGACATTTACTAAATTTACTTGAGGGACAAGAGTTATTGGTTTTTAAACCAGAAATAATGATCTACAAAGCACTGGAAAATAACAAAAACAACCTAATTCTCTGGAGGATTGTGTAGGTTTAGTGGGAACTAATCAGGAGCAATATTGATTTGGTGAATCTTTAAGTTATTATCTCACTGTTGGCAACTAGCTGGCAAACAGCGCTGAGAAACCCTTCTTTATTTGGTCCCGAGTGTCAAAAACCTTTTCCAGTTTTGTTGCTGGCATCTAACATACATATTTCAAACCTTTCACAATATTGTTGCCAGTGTCTTGAACACATCTCAGGTACTTCTCAGTTTTATTGCAGGCATCACAAACCTGTCTTAATTTTGTTGCAAAAGTCTCAAGCCTGTCCCAATTTTCTTTAAAGCAATTCAAACCCACGTCAAGCTTGTTTCAGTTTTCTGTTTGTTGTTACAGAAATCTTGAACCTGTTTCCATTTGGTTGCAGGTGTCTCAAACCTGTCTCAGTTTTTGTTGCAGTGTCCCAAACAGGTCTCAATTTTGTTGCAGGTGTCCCAAACAGGTCTCAGTTTTGTTGCAGGTGTCCCAAACAGGTCTCAGTTTTGTTGCAGGTGTCCCAAACAGGTCTCAATTTTGTTGCAGGTGTCCCAAAGGCATCATAGTTTTGTTGCAGGTGTCCCAAACCAGTCTCAATTTTGTTGCAGTTGTCGCAAACCGGTCTCAATTTTGTTGCAGTTGTCGCAAACCGGTCTCAATTTTGTTGCAGTTGTCCCAAACCAGTCTCAATTTTGTTGCAGTTGTCGCAAACCGGTCTCAATTTTGTTGCAGTTGTCGCAAACCAGTCTCAATTTTGTTGCAGTTGTCGCAAACCGGTCTCAATTTTGTTGCAGTTGTCGCAAACCAGTCTCAATTTAGTTGCAGTTGTCCCAAAACTGTCTGTTTTGATGCAGGTGCCCCAAACCAGTCTCAATTTTGTTGCAGGTGTCCCAAACCAGTCTCAGTTTTGTTGCAGGTGTCCCAAACCAGTCTCAGTTTTGTTGCAGGTGCCTCAATCCTTCATTATGTCACAAGCAATTCAAACCCATGTCAAACTTGTTTCAAACTGTTTCATGTTTTCTTGCAGGAACATTGAACCCGTCTGTATTTTGTTGCAGGTGTCCCAAACCTTTCCAATTTTAATTTAGTCAAATTTATTTGACTAAATTGGAGACAGAAACTCAGCCAGTTTTACAATTATTAAGCTACAAGTAAGTATTGTAGTAGCTGGGAGTCACTAACATAACAGATTTCTATTCAGAAGTTTAACACGCAAGGCAGCAGAGATTCTAATTTCCTCAAGGATCACAAGGTTTTTCTTAACTGCATCGTTCAGATGCTTAACAAGACCTGAAAAACACTACAAAACTGATTTTATACTTCAGGACTGTGCAAGAACTGCAGAGGAGAGTCATAAATACAGTTCCTGCAGTTGTCTTATAACAAAAGTTGGTAAAGTTCATTTTATTTGTTACCTGTCGAGTTAAGAACCTCTGAAACAGAATTCACTCGAGGTGGACCGAACACAAAAATCAAGAACTTACAGAACAACAGATCGATTCTACAGTAAATCAATCAAATGGCAGAAATCATCGAATCAAACGTGGCTCTCCTGTGGATTTTAATAAAAGAACAGCAGCTCTGAGCGTCGGTTTCATCTCACTTCCCAGAGGTGTTCTCATTTCATTTACTTTTTATCGCCGTTGTCTTCTCCTCACCTCATCTTTTCTTTTCATCTCTCTCCCCGGTTTTCACCCAGTTCAACTTTCACACTTCTTCWCTTCTGAGTTTAATTTCAGCTCATCTCTTACCTCCTCCTGCCTTTTTATTTTAAAATCTCTCACCTTTTTGTTATCAGGATCACCTCCCTCCTCCTCTCAGGTTGTTCCTGCAGGGAGCTGAGCCGAACCTGAAGATACAACCAAGAAAAAAATGAGTGATTTAAAAAAACTGATTATCTGATAAATAGAAACATATTATTGACAGAATGCTTCATGCAGAGAGGAGCCAGGGTTCAAGTGGGGATATTTATAGCTCAGGTTCAAGTGAGCTCTGCATTCCTCTCGTTCTCTGCCCAGACAAGGATGAAGACTCATTTCCTGAGCGGCTTCCTTTCCTGCTGAAGCGAAGGACTTTTTCCCAGGAGGTCACGGCCTCGGGACGAGAAGAAAGTGACTCACACTTTCTGTTATTAACAGCTCGAGTTTCAGTGTTTATAACATGACCTCAGAACATAATTCACACTTTAACTGAGCTCTGTACGGTCACAGAAACTTAATTTCAGATTTAAGACTCACAAATGTCAAATTTCATTTACTCACAGTTAACTTCATGGGTGTACAACTGTTTTAAATGGTTTTTGCCTTTTATGGTAAACTTATTTGTCTGATATGAAGACTTTATTTTAAAAACTTTAAATATTTGAAGACCTGATGCACTGTGAACCATCACCTGACACTTTTCACACCAAAATCTTAACCTAAAATCACCTTTCTGTGTTGAAAAATGACAGTTTGGTCAAATCTAACAATGCTCAGCTTCAACCACAACCAAACTCTGGGTTTATGTTTTTGTTTTGTTTGCTAAAGTCGTTTAGTGGTCAATTCCAAAAGTTCAGTTAAAGATGAACCAATACTCTGAACATTTCATTTTAAAATTTCTCTCTAACAGACATATGTTTGACTTACTGTCAGAGTTGTAAAATAACTAAGTACAAATACTTTGTTACTGTACTTAAGTAGAATTATTGGGTATCTGTAACTCTACTTGAGTAATTGTTTTTCAGCCTACTTTTTACTTCTTACATTTTTTAAAAAGACAAGAAGTAGAAAGTTGTTACTTTAATTTTTGCTTATTTTCATTGCAGCTTGTTGTTGTTAAAAATAAAAACTATCCATATAAACTGAGCCTCCTAGATAGAGTGAATTTAACTGTGGTTGAATGAGAAGTATAAATATTGAAAATTCTGATACCGTATTATTTTGTACACAAACAAATCATGTCACTCCAGCAGGACATAATCATTAAAATAAAAGGACTGTACTTAAGAAGTATTTGTAATTCATGAATTATATTATTA
>NW_013952933.1:215582-228984 GCF_001266775.1 Austrofundulus limnaeus | reverse complement strand
CCTAATAAATGTCCTTACAGAAAATCTAACTGCTCATTTTAAATCTACACTTTGACTTTTAATACTTAACTACAACAAATATCACATACTTTAAGACTTTTACTACTTAACTACAACAAATATCACATACTTTAAGACTTTTACTCAAGTAATATTCCTAAAGGAGACTTTAACTTTTACCAAGTCATTTTTTAGTAAGATACTTGTACTTTTACTTAAGTATCACTTTGTGGTACTTTATWCAACACTGCTCATTGGTGTGGTTTTAAACAATATCTTGTGTAGTGAGAAGAACATGTTGGGATGATTCCCAGTTACTTTTACACCAAACTGTTGCTGATTATTTGTAAAACTGACTGGGTTATACATATTTATGTGTTGGCAAATATTAGCATGCTGCGGCGGCCATCTTGAATCCAGCTGGCTCCAAAATCCAATCAGAAGCAGACGAACATCCAACTGTTATTTCCTGAGAGTTTTGTTCAAATCTGTCTAGTTGTTCTTGATTGAATCTAGTAACATTTTACAGAAATATCACAAATATTTATTTAAGCTTTGGGGCATGTGTTAGAGGGGACCCTCAGCTACTACCACACCAGACTTTAGCTTGATATCTTCAAACCTAACAGAGTTAGACATGTTGGAGTTCACTGAGAGCAGCTGACTGATGTTGAACTGTAGCTGTACCTCCAACAATGAAATTCATCCAGTGGTTCACGAGATATTTTACTGACACTACAGACAAACAAATAGAAAGAGGTGATTATCTCTATATTATCTCGACCTTTAAGTGAAAGAGATAAAAATGTGTTTTTATTTTAGAAACCGTTAAAAACAGTTCCGCCTCAGCAAACATGTTGGGTAATAACTTTTTTTTTTTGCAGATGCTGCACCATTTACCAAATGCTTCTTCTGCGCACGTTAGCACGGGAAACCGATCTTTGTGGCATTTAATTATGGAAATGAAAAATGAAGTGTCAGTTTTATGCATGTTTTGGTCTCGGAGCTCAAATAGAAGAATCGGTCTGACCTTGTAAGAGTCTCTGAATAAACCAGCAGCAGATTCTACCAACAGGGTGGCATTTTAAATACTTGGAACAAGTTTTCTCCCAAACCAACTTCTTATCTAAACACTGGAGATAACTGTGATTATCAGCTCAGCTGATTATCTCTGGTCTCTGCTGAGCATCTCGGCGCCTCTCATCTCATCGAATCAGCTCGGCTGCTGCCAGCGTCGCCGTTTTGATTCGCTGCCCCCCGTCGTCCCGCTGCGGGGAAATAAATAAATAAAGCGGCAGCCAAACAGAAACACTCCTCTTTTCTAACTGAAACGCTTCCAGTTTGGGTTTCGAGCCTCAACTTGTTCCTTGTGCTTTCAACCAGAGCTGGGGCTGGTTTGGAGCCAAGAAAACCAGGAGCAGAGGAACACTGAGAGGCGACGTTACGGTGACAAGACGTTTACAAACCGCCCTCGTTGGATTACATTATATACGCTCCGAGACAGATTTTATAGGCCAAGGAGCTAAAATAAAGTCCTGGTTTCTAAATTCAGAACTGTCGCTGGGAGAAGCATCAGGGCTGGGTAAAACAGGGTCAAAGATTTAGATTCAAACTGGCTTTAAGATCACATTTCTGCACAGATTCAGTTAAAAACCATTTCCATGCTTCTCAAACAGTGACCAACAAGTTTTGAAGAAGTTTACACTGAAGTTTACACTCAGAAACAAACAGCTTGTTTTCTTAACTTCTGCTGTTTTCTGGTTTAAGCATCATCATCATCATCATCATCATATAAACCCATACAGACATCAATCCACAGACGCACACTGTTTTTGTACGGTTTATTTTATTTGTTTATTAACTTTTTAAAGTGATTTTTAGTCAACCGTAGCACAGAAACGGCTGCACCGATCAACATGAAATTTGTCAGGACTGTAGGTGAGTCCGACCCACACTGCTCCACCCAACGGTTTTACGATAGACCCCATATTTGAGGAGGGGGCTCTATCTGAAAAGGGGGTGTCTGGACATACAAAAATGCTTATAACTTAAAAACTATTCAATGGGCTTCAGTTTTGTTTGTTTTTTTAGCTCTGATGAAGCTCTATCCATTAGGAGCCCCCCACATCCCCTCAAGTCCCCCACCCAAAACAATAAATCTGTCCAGGTGAGTTGCAGGGCGTGCTGGACAGGGTTATTACAGTTAACTAAAACTAACTAAATAATAATAATAATTAAAGCTGAATTAAAAGGGAAAAAAAGTCACAACAAAATAAAAATAAACTATAATGAAAAATCCTATGTTATAACCTTGGTGCTGGGTCATGTGTGCCAATGATTTCCAACCAGGGTATGGTTGTGTAATGTGTACCCCTTGGGGTACATGAGCATATTACAGGGGGAACGTGGAAAAATTTCCCAGGTGTGTAAAAAAATATTACAGGGCCCTATGATTTCCACAATGTGGAAATTGCAGATGAATCATGGAATTACCACAAAATGGAATCCAGTACAAAATGTGGGATCTCATGCAATTTGCTCATTTGGGCGAGTTTCTGATGTATTTTGGACGCTGCTGTTTTCTGCACCTGCTTTATTTATTTAATTACTTATTGACTTTCAAGGCAACATTTTTATGTTTGAGTTGAAAACAAAATGCCTGAGAATTAAACGTTCTAGACAACGTTCAAGGTTTGGACTGCCCATCAGGGTAAATTCAGATCGAGGGACACATTTCACAGCTGAAGTGATGCAAGAACTGTGGAAGACGCTAGGCRTTAAAGCCAACTTCCATATTGGCTACCACCCACAGGCATCAGGCCAAGTAGAGAGAGCAAACAGAACTGTGGTAAGTATTTTAAAGAAGTACGTAGCCGCAAACCACAARGACTGRGATGTGAAACTYCCCYTKGTCCTCATGGCCATCAGGGCCACTCCACACAAATCCACAGACATCTCTCCCTTTGAGATGATGACTGGACGACAGATGACACTACCCATACATCTTTTGTACCAATBTGGTGACACCACAATGGCGACAGCCTACACCACACAACAGTACATGAATGATTTGGAGAAACATCTCAAAAACACCTTTGCTTTTGCTCAAAGAAACCTCGAGAAGTCCGCGGAGGGACGCAAAACATACTATGACCAAAAAGCCTCTCACGAAGAACTCCAGGTGGGAGAAAAAGTCTGGTACTATGTGTTCGCTCCAACACAGGGACAAAGAGAGTCCAGGACTGGAACTCTCGCTCGCAAACTAATGCCCAGGTGGACTGGACCCCACCTGATAACAGACAAACTGTCTTCAGTTGTCTACCAGATCAAAATCAGCAAAGGACAAAAGGAACCAATCACCAAATGGGTCCATCGCAACCAAATCAAACCTTACAAGACGTTACCTTAATTACAAACACCTGCTGACGTGACAGGCACAAGCTGGTATAGAAAACACATTTGAACTTGGTCAAAGTTCATTCTGCAAGTGCCATGCTGCAATGACATGCTACATGGCAATGCACACTTGTTGTTACATCGTAAAAACCCRTGTYTAGTAGGTGATGTGATATTCTTGTCCTGAAACATCTCAAACCAAGCCAAGACCTTTCTTTAAAAGAAAAAAAGGAGCTAAAACACACAGTAGAAGTGAAAAAGCATGTTTTTGTTTTCACTGAACCTGCTCTGCAGAGATTTATCTCATGAAACAGGTGAGCTCTCAGAATCTTTCCACCCACAGCTTCTTCCACCTCAAAGTACGAAACGAGCATCTTTGAACTCTAAACTTTTTATTTAAAAAATCTCTCCAGAGGAAGCTTGTCTTAATATTCCTGCAGGATAACTCCCCAGAGAATGATTAAAATGATTTGTTCTGATAGGATTTAAAACATAATCTAAGAGGTCAAAGTTCACAACTGCTTCCACAGAGATGGGAGCTGTTTGACATATCTGACATCAAATGTGTCTTTTTCCCACCGCCTGTTTCTCTGTGACCAAAGACACACAGATCAGTGTGTCGGAGCTCTACGGGGACGTCGGGCGATCCCTTTGAATTTAACAACGAAATGACAAGAGACAGCCACTCAAAGACTGAAATGACACGACACCACACAGTCTGCTCCACTGATACGGCTGCCATTTCTTATCAGTGATGTCGTCTGACGGGCAGACAGGACCAGAGACGGATCGCAGTAAATACTGAAAGGAAGGAGAGCGAGTGGCGGATGGGAGAAAAAGACAGAGAGAATTGGCTGATAAGAGGAAGCTTTGATTTTTCTTTTCTCTTGTCATTTGGACACTTCAGAAGCAGAAATTAGAAAGTGAATGTGCAAAAGGTCATGACATCTAAAAAAGCTGAATTGAAGTCACATCTCATAATTGGACTTTTTTGATGTTTCATTTAAATCTACATCAGAATAAAAGAACAAGTTTCACTTTTGAACCAAAATCTTTAGTTTTATCTTTAGTTTGCACACAGCACATTTTAAACTTTGACATTAACTGGTAAACTCTCAGAAATGACTAACAAACATACATCTACAGCTCAAAACAATTCAATATGGCCACCACAGCTAACTGACCTGAGCCGACTCAAAAATTGTGTTTATATTAAAAACAGTTTATGAATGAAAGGTGACATGTGAGATGCTTTTCATCACTAGATATTTATTTATGTAGAACTCAAGTGTTTATTTGCAAAAACAAACAGCTGCAGCAGTGAGTTGTAGCACTTCCTGTGCARACTGGTGCAATTCCAACAAAAACATTGTGATTTTCTTGCAGGGATAAGAATGCTATGTGAAACAGAAAGCAATAAAAATGGTTGAGAAAAGAGCATCTGAATGAAGAGTTATAAAGTTTTTTAGACTGGGGTTGGTTTACTTCACCTGCAGCTAGCTCTGGTTGTTGTTGTTTATGGATTAGCCATTAGCTCTGGTTGTTTTTCTTTATGGATTAGCCATTAGCTTTGGTTGTTGTTGTTTATGGATTAGCCATTAGCACTGGTTGTTGTTGTTTATGGATTAGCCATTAGCTCTAGTTGTTGTTGTTTATGGATTAGCCATTAGCTCTGGTTGTTGTTATTTATGGATTAGCCATTAGCTCTGGTTTGTTGTTGTTTATGGATTAGTCATTAGCACTGGTTGTTGTTGTTTATGGATTAGCCATTAGCTCTGATTGACATTGTTTATGGATTAGCCGTTGGCTCTGGTTGTTGTTGTCATCTAATAAAACTACCTATTAGCTCTGGTTGTTGTTGTCGTCTTCACAGACTAGCCATTAGCTCTGGTTGTTGTTCGTTATTGGATTAGCCATTAGCTCCAGCTGTTGTTTATTGGATTAGCCATTAGCTCTGGTTATTGCTGCTTATTGGATTAGCGGTTAGCTCTGGTTGTTGTTGTTTATTGGATTAGCCATTAGCTCCAGCTGTTGTTTATTGGATTAGCCATTAGCTCCAGCTGTTGTTTATTGGATTAGCCATTAGATCTGGTTGTTGTTGCTTATTGGATTAGCAGTTAGCTCCAGCAGTTATTGCTTATTGGAATAACGATTAGCTCTGGTTGTTGTTGTTTACTGGATTAGCCATTAGCTCTGGTTGTTGTTGCTTATTGGATTAGCGGTTAGCTCTTGTTGTTTACTGGANTGTTTATTGGATTAGCCATTAGCTCTGGTTGTTACACTGTTGTGTTTTTCTTTACGCATCTGAATGACTTTGCTAATAAAATCCAGAACGATGCTACAAAATGCTTTTTCAGCTGAAAGTCCATGTAMAACTACTGGGACTGAACCATCCTCTCTTCTTTTTAGAGGTATAATTCTGGTGACAAACATTTTTCAAACTTTAACAACAAACCATCCAAACTAAGRCAAACTCASTGGAARTATCTTGAGGAAGAAATGCAGTTTTTATGTGGACCTGACTGCAGACAGCAAGCGTGATCAGTCCTGCTCTGATCACTGACAGATCCATTAATCAAACARCGTTTCAGCACCAGAACCAGCAGCAGGAGGCTAATTACTCCCTATTGTCTCCTTGCTGAGCTAATGTGTTCAAAAATAAGAACACAGGAAGGATTGTCTTTAAGTCGTCTCTGCAGTCTGGGCTTTCTGTTACAAAACCTCTAAATGATGTTTTTATACTGACTGTTTGGTGCAACAACACCAACGAGCCCATCAGGGAAAGCTAAAATCTGAAATACTGAGCTCRTGTTTTCACAACTCAGTGCTCTCTAAGTTAGCATCTCAATGGGTTTCATAATTTCAAGTCCAAAATGCACTTTAAGGTTATTTTATAACCCTTATCGTCATTTTTATTGCCTTTTCATCCTGTAGCTTCTACCTTTAAATGGTTTATTCATTTTRTCTCAGTTGGGTGTATTTTGTCATTTTAACATCAAATGATGAGTATTTGTTGCGTCTTTCTGTCTCACTTCAGTTGCATTTTTGCATCTTATCGTCATTTAGTCATATTTGTGGTCTCATTTTACCATACTGCTTGAAGATGTTTAGTATTTTCTTAGTTTTTTGTGTCTTTTTGGATCATTTAATTACTGTTTTGCTTTCTTTTGGGTTTTTGCAACMATTTGCATTTAATTAAAGTTGCACTGAGCCTTATTTTAGTCTACGAGTCMGTCTTTGGGGTCTTTAACTGGTCCTTCATTGGTAATTTAAGGTTATTTTATGACCTAATTTGGTTATTTTTAGAGCCTGTTGGTTGGTTTGTGTTACTGAAACGTCCTGGGGGTGGTTCAGGGCATTTAAATGAGTTTTTATTTTTAATTATGTCAACTTATTGCTTTGGTTTTACCACCAGTTTAAAAAATAATTTATAGTATGAAAGAGTTTAAAGAAGCAGAAACGTTTGAGCTGAAATGGCGTTCAGGCCCAAAGCTGAACGGTTAAAAGCTTCATTTTGTTTTTTAACCTTGAAAAGTCCTTTTAACAGAGTTAATAGGTTGCTGGTGCAGAAAAWATGAGGAGAAAATGGCCTCACCAAAATCACTCTTTTGAAATGGATCATTTCACTTCCCCGCTCTCAAGCTGCCATATTTCTAACAAACTTCTCTGCTCGGAGGTCCAAAACAAACTTTTTCTTCGCTGCCCTCATTTTTCACCCGTTTTTTCCCCCCAGTTAACGTGCAGCCAGTTTCACGTCTGTGTTTGGGCAGTTTCATCCCGGCCCAAATCGGAGCCTCCTAATGAGCAATTTCCATAATTAATGAGCAGAGCTGTGGCAAAGCTGCACGAGTTCAGTGTCAGAAAAGTTGAACGGAGGCCAAAAACTCTCCTCTTTGGCCTCCTTTCCTGCTCTCGCTCTTCTGGAACAATATTTCGTGTTTATTTAGGACATTTCACACAGAAGATGAGCAGTCAGCATGCGGGTGGCTCATCGTTTCCTGGGGGAAATCTTAGTATTCCTAAAAAAAGAATTGGTGCAAATGCATTAAGTGATACAGAGCAGCTTAAGTGGATTATTAAATGAATTATTTCTGGTTATTACATAAGCAGCGGGGGTTCAATTAAATGATAAGTTTGGTGTTTTTTTGAAATGGAGGTGTAAAAGGTGCAGCCTGGATGGGCTTGGCTTTAGTCTCTTTGAGAATTTAAGTTCTTTAAATCTGAATTTATCCTAAAAAAAAAAGAAGTCCCCAAAAGACCAAAAAGAGCCCACTAAGACAAGACATTTTGAGAAAACAAGTTTAGATTTTTTATGGAAGTGATTTTTATTTTCCTCTGGCCAGCCACTGATGGAGCTGATTGAGTTGTGTAAATATCATTTTCAGAAGCGATGCAGTGATGGATTTAGTCTTTCACTGTCTGGTGGATTAATGTGCCCTGTCCATCTAATCCTGTTGGATGTAGTCTGCCAGACACGTCTGAATAAACGTCAGGACAGAGTCGATGAGCGCAGGATCAGTGTGGAGCGACCGCTTCCAGTCTCAACGATTGAAAAGCCTCCATGAGGAGCAGAGAGCACAGAACATCAAGTTCAGCTTCTACCTTTTCCCTTGTTTTAATCAGAACCCGTCCCACAGAACTTTAGGAGTTATGGCTCAGCTTTCCTTAAACAAAAACAAACCACAAACACAAAACAAAAACAGCAGCTCCACAAAACTACTTACGTCAACAACTGAGGACTTCCTGCTGCAAAACTTGATGCGATTCAACAAACAACTCCATAGTCAGAAATAACTTTATTACGGCTTTACAAAATAAAATGTCAAGTGGTGTTTCACACACACTGCTCTTGTTGTTGTTGTTGCACACACTGTTGTTGTTGTTGTTGTTACACACCTTGTTAAAAACTGTTGCAGAACAGATTGCATTAATATGAAGATGTCTTTTTGCCATCTTTGAGCATTTTTTAGCTATTAGCAAGCATTTAGCTACTTTGTTAAATGTGCTGCTTGCATTTTTTACCTTTAATTAGCACTACACCACTTTTTACCTTTTGGCTACTGCTATGCTCCTCTTTTTAGACAAATGTTTCATCCTTTTAGCTACTTCTTTCCTCTTTAGCTACCTCTATCCTCCTGTTAGCTAAATGTTTCTTTTTAGCTACCTCTATCCTGTTAGCTAAATGTTTCTTCTTTTTAGCTACTTCTTTCCTCATTTTAGCTACTTCTTTCCTTCTTTTAGTTAACTCTATCCACCTGTTAGCTAAATGTTTCTTCTTTTAAGCTACCTCTATCCACCTGTTAGCTAAATGTTTCTTCTTTTAAGCTACCTCTATCTTCCTGTTAGCTAAATGTTTTATCCTTTTAGCTACTTCCTTCCTTTTTAGCTACCTCTACGCCCCTGTTAGTTAAATGTATTTTCCTTTTAGCTACTTCTTTCCTCCTTTTAGCCAGTTCTTTCCTCTTTAGCTAGGCACTTTCCTTTTAGGTACTTCTTCCCTCTTTAGCTACCTTTTCCTACTTTTAGCTACCTCTATCCTCCTTTTAGCTAAGTGTTGCTTCCTTTTAGCTACGTAACTCTTCCTTTTAGCTACCCATTTCCTCCTTTTCAGCTACCTTTCTTCTTTTTAGCTACCGCTTTACTCTTTTTAGCTACCTTTATACTCCTTTTAGCTTAACATTTCTTCCATTTAGCTACTTCTTTCCTTCTTTTAACTAAATCTTTCCTCCTTTTAGCTACCTCTGTCCTTTAAGCAAAATGTTTCTTCCTTTTAGCAACTTATTTCTTCATTTTAGCTACTTTTCTCTTTGGCTACCTTTTTCCTCTTAGCTACTGTTTCTTCCTTTTAGCCACCTCTATCTTACTTTTAAGCTAAATGTTTCCTCCTTTTAGCTACTTCTTTCCACCTTTTAGCTACTTCTTTCCTCATTTTAGCTACTTTCCTCCTTTTAGCTACCTCTATCCTTTATGCAAAATGTTTCTTCCTCTTAGCTACTTTCCACTTTAGCTACCTTTTTCCTCTTAGCTACTGTTTCTTCCTTTTAGCTACCTCTATCCTACTTTAAGCTAAATGTTTCCTCCTTCTAGCTACTTCTTTCCTCCTTTTAGCTACTTCTTCCTCATTTTAGCTATTTTCCTCTTTGGCTACCTTTTCCTCTTAGCTACTGTTTCTTCCTTTTAGCTACCTCTATCCTACTTTAAGCTAAAAATTTTCCTCCTTCTAGCTACTTCTTTCCTCATTTTAGCTACTTTCCTCCTTTCAGCTACCTCTATCCTTTAAGCAAAATGTTTCTTCCTTTTAGCTACTTATTTCTTCATTTTAGCTACTTATTTCTTCATTTTAGCTACTTTCCTCTTTAGCTACCTTTTTCCTCTTAGCTACTGTTTCTTCCTTTTAGCTACCTCTATCCTACTTTAAGCTAAATGTTTCCTCCTTCTAGCTACTTTCCTCCTTTTAGCTACTTCTTTCCTCCTTTTAGCTACTTCTTTCCTCATTTTAGCTATTTTCCTCTTTAGCTACCTTTTCCTCTTAGCTACTGTTTCTTCCTTTTAGCTACCTCTATCCTACTTTAAGCTAAAATTTTCCTCCTTCTAGCTACTTCTTTCCTCATTTTAGCTACTTTACTCCTTTCAGCTACCTCTATCCTTTAAGCAAAATGTTTCTTCCTTTTAGCTACTTATTTCTTCATTTTAGCTACTTTCCTCTTTAGCTACTGTTTCTTCCTTTTAGCTACCTCTATCCTACTTTAAGCTAAATGTTTCCTCCTTCTAGCTACTTCTTTCCTCCTTTTAGCTACTTTCCTCCTTTTAGCTACATCTATCCTTTTAGCAAAATATTTCTTCCTTTTAGCAAAATATTTCTTCCTTTTAGCTACTTATTTCATAATTTTAGCTACCTCTTAGCTCCTGTTATCTCACTAAGTTTCAGCTTCTTTAGCTAATCTCAGCAGTCATTCAGTTTTCATGCTGCATTTATAATTGCTGTTCAGTAGAACTTTAGCTGTTTTAAATCAGCTAAAGCAGATCTTTTCCTTCAGTCTGTTTTCTGTCATGGAGCTGTCCCTCGGCGTTTGTTCACACTAACAGTTTAGGAGAAGAAAAGCAGCTTTCCGGTTCTGCCGGTGCAAACGTAACGCAGAGAGGAGTGAGGTGAGCTCACCTGGGGAGACGGGGAGGGTGTGGTGGACTCTCACAGTGAGGGGTGTGTCCGGTGTTGTGTTTGACGGACATAATGAGGTTCTGTCAGAGCTTAGCCGGTCTGTAAACAGGCTGAATCCGCAGCTTTACGCTGCGCAGCCGAAGAAAGAAAATGAGGAGTGGAGGAAAAAGATAAAAGAGAAACTCAGAGGAGCAAGAATCCCCGGAGTTAGTCCCCCCCGGTCCTTTCTATTCCTCTGTACTCGCCCTGTGCTAACACGCTTCATCTCTCCTCCGCCCCCCTCTTTTCAACAGCCTCCTTTATCTCTTTTCTTCCTCCTCATCTTTCTCCCCGCTGAAATACAAAACCCTTGTAATCCTCGGGATCGCGGCCCGGCCGGAGGGGAAGGGAAGAGACGCGAGCGAGGCTCTCAGAGAAACGGAGAGATGAAAGAAAAGAGTGAGAGTGATGTGACGACGACGCAGGATTAGTTTGCTAATATCAATGATAAACGACATCCTGTGGCTTCACACAGTGACGGCTGCAGACAAATGAAAACAGACTAACTTTACTACAGCCTTCAGGTTTAAACAGAAAACATGTAGACTGGATGATTGTCTCTGTTAAACAATTATCAGGTCAAATATGATCAGAACTGCAAGATGGAAAATCCCAAACAGGAAGTCCACACAAGAAACAAAACACGATTTGAGTGGATATTTAAGAGTGGGTCGTGTCATGGAGGAGTTGTTAGCATCTAATATATTGTTTCATGACTTGAAATTATTAAATCTCTATGATTTGGTTGATTATAATATTTTACTGTTAATGTACAGAGCTCATAAAGGTGTCTTACCTTCCAACATTCAGGTAAATTTTGTTAAAACACAGACATGTTTTTATCTTAAAGGAATAGAAATATTTGTGAAACCCTGGGGTCATACGAGCCTGAAGGAGCGATCCACTTTAATCCAGGGAATAAGATTATAGAACAGCATGGAAGATGAGGTTAAAAATGACAGAACCTTGTATATATTGAAGAAAATGTTTAAAAAATAGTATTCTGAAGGAATATGGAGAATTATAAGTGAATTCATGCTAATTGTTTGAGTTGGTGTCTTAACTTTTGTTTTTAATTCATTTTTAAGTGTTTTAAGTTGTTTTGAATTTTTATTGTATTTTACTTTTCTTTTGAACATATTTTGGGTATAAAAAGGGGCAGATATAAGATTTATTCTTCTTCTGCTGACTTTCATTTTATTAGATTTCATTTTGATTTGTTAATTTTGTATTAAAAATGAAACGAATAAACTACTACTACTTGTTACCTGACGGTTGTAGAGACAGAACATGTTAGAGATTTAAAAGTGTTTAAAAAGAAAAGGAGAGTTCAGGAACAAACCGGTTAAAGGCAACAGACTGACAAATGACAACTGCCTACCGGACAGCAACAAGCTGCCGATGAGCAGCAGGCCGAGCAACCAGAAAACAGAATTACTGGACAGCAACACGTTCATGGAAAGCAACAGGTTGCCAGACACTGAGCGAGCAACGAGCCTCCAGGCAGCAATGGATCACTGAGCAACACAAAGCATTTGGCCGGCAAACAGCAACAAGAAGTGACGCACAACATCAGCCATCAGCTGGACCACAAGCTAAAGCTAATGCTAACCTTCAAAGCAGTGACCTTTATCGCCCTCCACACACGAGCTTCTCTAGTTGACCAACTTAACGCTGCGGGGAGGAAACATGTTGACTCTTTGAGCCATGATTCGTCCTAATTTTCCAACAAAACAATCAAGACTTCACTAAATAAAACTGTGTCAACACCTGGTTTTGTGTTTCTTGTTGATAATTAAAAACATTTAGTCGTTTTAAACAGTTTGACCAGAACATTGTTGTTATCAGCGAGTGTTTCTGTTGATCTCACCGAGCAGTTCTGAGTCTAGGAGCTGCAGATAATTAACCAAACGTTCCAGAGTTCAGAGAAAACCTGAAGCCACAACTTTACGAGGGGCCGCTGCCCKTCTTTAATCGAGGTCCCGCCCCGCGCCACGCAACCCGTAATGAGACGAGAACAAGAGCTCATCTTCCTGTCCGCAACGCTCGCCTCGCCTCGGGGCCACCAGGCGGCAAATGAAGTCCACACTTTACTGTGCAATCGACTTCAGAGGAGAAAGTGATCAGAGCAGAGCTATCAGGAGGTCACAAACACACACACACACATACACACACACACACACACACACACACACACACACATATACAAACACACGCTCATCTACTGGCTGCTGATAATAAGAGTGTTAGCATTCCAATTTCAGAATCCAATTCTGATTTGAAGGCAACAAAGCGTCTCCGGCGACTCCATCTATTCGTCACATTTCCTCCTGTTTTCCTGACGGGCTGAGCGCTCGCCGCCCGACACCACAGCTCAGGAAGCTCGACACAGGGCCAACGACAAAAAGATTTATAAAGTTCTCTTCTGGAGATTATTTGTTGTTGTTTTTAAAAGAGAGACATTAAAAGAGCCGAATGTGTCGAGAACAGCATTTTGTTAATGTTTTTGTGAGTTTTGTTATAAATCAGGGTGGAGTTTCTGGCTGTGGAGCTAAAATAAGTTTGAATATTTAACTTTATTTGTCACGCATCACATCAAATCAGAAAATAAATCATATTTAATCAAAGTAAACTGCGCACATTTTTAGACTTTAGCTTTTTTAGCTACATTTAGTTGCACAGATCATCCAGCAGTTTCACAGATAAGATTACCATATTTATTCGTGTACAATACCATCTCGTGTTTAATACAATCTCATGTATAATACGATCTTGTGTATAATACGATCTTGTGTATAATACGATCTT
>NW_013952933.1:214208-215521 GCF_001266775.1 Austrofundulus limnaeus | reverse complement strand
ATATTTATCCGAGTATAGTACTACCCCCAAACTTTATGGATGACTTTATGGATTTAATTTTATGTATTATACTTGAATAAATATGGTAGATTTCTCTTATTAATCAGTAAGATCCCCCAAAAAATGTCTCAATTCCCTTTTTTACTTTATTCTTTTAAGACTTCTTTACATTGTTTGGTGAAATAAACCTCAAACCATGTTTGAATATCAGGATTTCCCAGTTGGTACTGAAAAAAGCTTTGCTAGCACTCAGGGAAAGTTTCTGTTTTAAATCATTATTTATTGGTACTTCTCAGAAAGGTGCTTCAAAACATTTTGAAGGGTTATATTTTGGAATTTTCCTTTAAGGAATTCATAAATGAACGTCATATTTTAATAAAAAATCAAATTAGAGCTAATTTTTCGACTAATGCTAAATRCTAATATCACTAAATGGTGATTTATTTTAATTTAAAAACATAACTGGTGTATTTAGTTGTTTAGTTAATGCTAACAGATGTCATCGCCTGCATGTCTGTTAGCAAAATATCTCATGATTCACCAAACAGGTTGTAATGAAAGGGGAAAAGGAGATAACTGGTTTAACTCAAGATGGCCGCCACATCCAGATAAATTTACACACATCCTCTTAAACAACAAAAGTTCAGAGAAGTGTGTTTTGGGGATGACTCTCAGGTACTACCACCTTAAATCTGCCCTCAGTGTCTGTAAAACTGAGACTCAGAGCCGTTTACCTAAAGTTGACTTGTTGTAGCAACCATTTGGTTTATTATTAAGTCTAAAGGATGATTAGTTATACATTTAAAGATTATTTTCTCCACTGGTTCATGTGATATTTTGCTAACACAGGCAGACAAATGCACACACATCTATTAAAAGATGCTACAAAGAGTTGAACAACAGCCACGCCTTGAGACAAATAAAACCGTTTACTTTAACGAGCCCGTCGTTAAAACGCATTTTCAGATTTTCACGGTGTCCTTAAAAAGGAMAAACACTGGAAAAGCTGCTTTTATTTGGAAAACTAATTGTTTCTTGTCGCACAGAGCAGGAGAACGAAAGGGAAGAGCTGAAGAAAAGTTTGCAGCCGAAGCTTCGACTGGAAATGATGAGGGCGAATAAAAGCCGAGATCAGAATGAGATTAAACCCTCAGCCTGCAGCGCAACAAGCTGAAGGAGGACAACAGATAGGCTGGAGAAATGTTCGAAAGTTTTATCGTTTTCAATCCTTCCTGAAGCTGTCGGCGCATGTTTGAATAGTTGAACGGAACACACACACACACACACACACACACACACACACACACACACAC
>NW_013952933.1:210318-211663 GCF_001266775.1 Austrofundulus limnaeus | reverse complement strand
CGTGCAGAGCAGAAGCTAAAACGTGCAGAGCAGAAGCTAAAACGTGCAGAGCAGAAGCTAAAACGTGCAGAGCAAAAGCTAAAACGTGCAGAGCAGAAGCTAAAACGTGCAGAGGAGAAGCTAAAACATGCAGAGGAGAAGCTAAAACGTGCAGAGCAGAAGCTAAAAGATGCAGAAGCTAAAACATGCAGAGGAGAAGCTAAAAGGTGCAGAAGTTAAAAGGTGCAGAAGCTAAAAGGTGCAGAGCAGAAGCTAAAACATGCAGAGGAGAAGCTAAAAGGTGCAGAAGTTAAAAGGTGCAGAAGCTAAAAGGTGCAGAGCAGAAGCTAAAACATGCAGAGGAGAAGCTAAAAGGTGCAGAAGTTAAAAGGTGCAGAAGCTAAAAGGTGCAGAGGAGAAACTAAAACATGCAGAGGAGAAGCTAAACATCAGAGAAAATGCTAAAACAGCATAGCAGAAGCTAAACAAGCAGAGCAGTAGCTAAAATGTGCAGAGCAGTAGCTAAAATGAGCAGAAGCTAAAAGGTGCGGAGCAGAAGCTAAAACAGCATAGTAGAATTTAAAACGAGCAGAGCAGTAGCTAAAATGTGCAGAGCAGTAGCTAAAATGAGCAGAAGCTAAAAGGTGCGGAGCAGAAGCTAAAACATGCAGATGAGAAGCTAAAACAGCAGAGCAGAAGTTAAAATGAGCAGAACAGGAGCTACAATTGTATAAAATTAAACCGTTAAAACAAAAAGCAAAACTTTAAATTATATAAACAGTAGCTGAAAAGTAAAAATAGCTAATGTTAGCTAAAAGCTCAAAGAAAAGTCAACAAAAATCTGTCTGATCGACGGTGAAGCGAAAACTATTTTCTTTGCAGTRAAAAAGACGTTAAAGTTAATAAGTTAACACCAGCCGACAGAAACACTGCTGATCTTTATTTCTTTTGTATTAAACTGTGAAAAGTTGCTGTTTTAATTTGTTTAAAAACATCTGACTGGATTTTTTAAAGAGTTTTAACTTAGAGTTCATTAAAAAATCTCAGGAGTTTGTCCTCTAATCACAAACACACAGGCGTGACGTTCAAAGTGTGTTTCCATCGGGAGCCGAGGCTTTTCAGTCGCAGGTTTAAGGATTCAATTAGATTTTTCAGGCAGAAATTCAAAATACGGTTTTAAGGCTTCGGACTCTTCGGCTCGTGTCTGAGCTCCTGATGAAACTGGGATTCTGTTCAGCGCGCATTCTGACTTCACCCCGTTAGAACCGGAAAATACACGATAAAATGTGTTTTTAATGAGCTGAAACAGAAGACAGAACCTGTCACACACACACACACACACACACACACACACACACACACACAC
>NW_013952933.1:195811-208741 GCF_001266775.1 Austrofundulus limnaeus | reverse complement strand
CACACACACACACACACACACACACACACACACACACACACACACTGATTTCACATGTAAGAAATGAAAAGAATCAGAAAACGAGGCTGTGGAGAGCGGTGAAGTAAGCTGTTAAAGCCATCAGAGGCTGGGAGGGTCGGCTGTTGTCCATAAAAGCTTAAATGCACCCAGCAGCTCTAACAGTCTGCTTCCTCCTCCTCCTCCTCCTCCTCCTGTTCTCCACTCAAAAGGCCTCTCGGTCCTCAGAGGTTCAGGGTTCCTGTAGAACAGAAACGAGCTGCAGGTACCCTCTGATTCGGCTGCTTTCTGGTGTGAAAAACCAATCAAAGGCTGGACACGGCCGATCCTCGCTGCCTGGGACTCAGGTCCACAATAAACGCATTCAGGGACGTCCAAAAAACAAAAAAAGAAAAGAAAAGACCAAAAGAAATGGCCTCCTCGGGGTTCCACGGGCCAGCACTCAGAAAACAAGAGAAGAAGAAAAAGCAGCTGAAGCAGATTTCACTGCAGCCAAAAGGATCTTGTTAACCAGAACTCATTATTTCAGCCACTCCAAATGTTAAATCAACAAAACAGACGCTAAAAGTCAAAATTAGCAAAACTGTAGCTTATCGCTAATTTTAGTGAATCAGTTGCTACAAGCTGAAATTWAAAAAAAACATTAGCTTGTAGCTAATATTAGAAGAATATTAAGTTTTAACTCAAATGTAATCTTTGCTAACAGTTGCTACAAGCTATAATTTGGAGAAGTACTAGCTAAAGTCAACTGAAAAGATTTTAGCTGTAGGGATATTTTAAACATTTTGCTACGATATACACTTAGTAAAAAAACTAAAAGTAACTAAAATTAGCTAAATTTGAGCTAAGAGTTTCATCAAACCAGTTAAAGATTTGTTCAAATGAACTAAAAGCTAACACCGGCAAAACAATTGCGATTACATACAAAATATCAGCTAAAATCTAAAACCAACAAAGCAGTAGCTTAAACCCATTTTAGCAAACTTGTAGCTAAAGATTAATTAAATTAAAATCTAAACCTTAATACAAAATTAGCAAAACACTAGCTTATAGCTACAACTGGCAAAACTGCTGCAAAACAGCAAATAAGCGTAACAGTATCCAAAAGCCAAAATTAGCAAAACAGAAGCTAATCGTTCATTGTAGCATATCAGCTGCTATAAGCTAAAACTATTAGATAAAAAATATTAGTGAGCAGCTGATAGAGGAATACTAGAAAATAGAGAAAACCTGCAAAACAGTAGCTAAAATTAAAACGTTTTGCAAACCAGTTGCTACAGTTCAGAGAAACTCTAGCTTAATTAAAATGGCAAAGCTAAGCGCTAAAACCAGCACACCTTTTAAAGAAATAGCTAAATATTTGCTTTAGAGATATTTTACTAAACTTGTTGCTGCAAGCTAAATTRAGTAAAAATAGGAACTAAAAGCTAAGACTGACAAACAGTAGCTAATTGCTAACACTAGCAAAATAAAGCTTAAAACTAACCAAAGCGCAAATAAGATAAAACCAACAAAACACTAGCTAAAATTAGCAAAAGCAAAAAGTTAATTTCATCAAATCAATTACTACAATTTTAAATTTGTAAAAACAAACCTGAAAACAGCAAACAGCCAGGRCCTAAAGCCAACTTTACCAAACCAGTAGCTAAAAACCAAACAGAATCTAAACCTCAATACTGGCAAAACAGCAGCTAACAGCTAAGGCTTGCCAAACAGCTAAAATTCAGAACTAGCTTAACAACCTAAACAAGGTAAACATTGAGATGCATGAGTAGCTGAAAGTTAGCTGAAGTAGCTGCAGCTAAAAGAAACAACAGTTCTGAATGATTTGCATGGATGTGGCGAGCTAACTGCGGAGTTCGGTTTGAATTCCAGAAACCAACTGGACGTCAACAAAACTGTGTGTGTCCATATTTTCCTATTATGTCTCCTTATTCAGCTCATTAACTCATAATCTTGTGGATCTGGAGGAGGAAGGGGCGGAAACACGGCTCAAAGGCAGGAAAGTGTTTGTGAAAACAAACAGCAGAGAGCTGATTTGGTTCGAAGCTGCAGGAAAGAAAAGAAGTTAAAACCCAGACAGGACCGAGCAGAACTCGAGGCTGGGTGAAGGCATGACGGGGGAGTTGGAAGGCGAAGTTGGTGACTTGGAGCGGAGTTTTATCAGCTGCCAACTGCTGCTGTGGTGTGTTTATGTGYGTGTGTGTGTGTGTGTGTGTGTGTGCGCGCGGTATGATTGAACAGTTTCAGGATCGCAGCCAGTGTTTGACTTTGTTCAGTGTGTGTATGTTTGGAGGGCGTGGACGAATGGATGCTCGTGTGGTTTGCAGTATTTTCTTCTCTGAGGTTTGCCAGCAGAGTCGCGGTGACGCTTTTATATTCAGAGTCCGGGACATTTGTTTTGTATCTTAACGCTAATGTTTTCAGGGTCTTTAATGGATTCCAAAAGCTGCTTGCTTTAAAACTTCACGCCCCCCACCCCAGATTCTTGTTTTTTTTCTGGTTTTCTTCTGTGTAGAGTTGAAGTCAGGCCAACATCTGGTTCCATTTTCTGATTCCGCAGACATTTACACCCCGCCATTGTTTCTATCGCCTGGTTTGTGCTCGCAGTTGGCTGCAGCTAAATGTTTTTATGGATAGATAAAGTAGTTTTTRCTGGTTCCTGCTCTGTCGAGAAGCAAATGAGTTCAGTGTGTTTGAGGTCATTACTGCTCAAAAGTTTTAAACCAACTTTTTTCTTTTGTGATCATGTTGTAAATGTTTATAGCTACACTCRATCTTTCTATTGATGAGCATTCCAATCAGAAATGCTAACATTTTATTAACGTTTAATAATGACAGCTTTTGTTACCAGAATCTCTCATGAACCACTGGTATTTTTTAAAGGATGTATAATAAGGAGAAATTAGACTAAGGTTTTGCACAGAAAGATAAAACCAAATATATAATGACGAACTATACCAGTCTTTAAATATCTGATAGAATGATCTAAAACCTCAAMCTTTTGTTTTCTTATGTTTAACAAATCGAACAGGGAAAAAGATGTTTATGGAAACCAGCTTTAAAAAAACAAAAGCAATGGAAGATTGAAGAGAGAGAACTCCTGATGGGTAGAGGAGGAAAAACGATACGCTTTAATCTGAGCTGGCAGCCTGCAAGCGGACAGAGGCAGATCATAGAAACCAGTCATTCAGATCTGACGACCATTCAAATCGAGCGGTCACACTGGGAGGCTTCTGGACCCAAAGTGCTGATGAACTACTTTACTAGTTGACGTAATTCAAGTCAAACATTAACCTAAAAATAAAACGATGCCGAGTCCCTGTGGGGCTGAGAAGACTCTGAAACACTGTTTAGGGTTAGTGAATAAAAAGGAAGGAGAAACAAAGGAGTGTTTTCCAGACATCTACTGAGAAATCTGAGCAAAGTTTAAATTCCAAAAATCCCTAAAATAATCAGAAAAACCCAAAAGGATAGCAAAACATACTACAGCGTGCAATGTACCGGGTTTGCACTTGGTAATTATCAGACCAACCAGCCTCACTTTGGGCCCTTAACCCCTCAGCTGCTCCCCGGGCGCTGTAATTGGCAGCCCACTGCTCCACGTGTTCACATGTGGGATTGGTTAAATGCAGAGAATTAATTTCCCCACCAGGGAATCAATACAGTGTATATAAAAAAAATTACAGGATATAAGCTTAGTATGAACTGGGTACCTACTGAATATAATTTCCCTGATAAGTACTGTGTAAGTATGAGATACCCTACATGGCACGCACCTCACTCCTACACTGTATGTATGTCACTTATAGGGTACGCACTTGGCTCTTTCACTTGGTCCTTTCCAGGTACACTTTTCTTTTGGCACTTCCAGGGTACGCACCAGGCTCCTTCAGGGTACGCACCAGGCTCTTGCAGGGTACGCACCAGGCTCTTGCAGGGTACGCACCAGGCTCCTTCAGGGTACGCACCATGCTCTTGAAGGGTATGCACCAGGCTCTTGCAGGGTACACAGCAGGCACTTCCAGAGTACACACCAGGCTCTCTTAAAGTACACAAGTGGCACTTACAGGGTACTTGTGTTTATAGGGTGCACAGAGTTAAAAACCACACCAAGTAATAAAAAATAATAATAATGTTGATCTGCCCAACTTTAATACAAAAGTATGTTTCAATAGAATAAAAAGTAACCCCATGGGCGACTCCAAATATGTGTACAAATCGAGCTGAGGCAGGTACGATGTGGACAACTGAAAAAGGTTTACAGCCTCGATTACAGTTTTGCAAACTGTGCACACAAAAATAAGCCATGGTTTTCAAAAATTGGCAGGAATCATCTCTGCAAAGCTTGCTGGTTGAAAACCAAATTCAGTGAGACTGCAACTGAAAWTTTTTCCCACAGTTTTGTTTCCCCCCCAGCTCGTTGCAGCCCAGTCCGATAAGGTGAACCATTCAAAATACCTGGCTCACAATTTTCTCCTCTAAATGCTGCTGTTCGTTTGAACCTCAGCTGTGGGTTGTTTTCTAAGGAAACAATGGAATGGCAGATTTGGTTTGTCACAGTGATGATTTGTGCAGCCAGCTGATAAGTATGAGACTACCATGTTGTTGATTTTAGGTRAAAATATCCCACTTTTAACAGGAAAGACAACATGACGACAAACTAACAAAAGAAACTTTGAAGGATAAACACAGTTTACCTGATTCTCTGACAAAAGCCGCATGTGTTCTTTTCATATAAAACCTTCTCCTCAGGAAAATAAAGAAATAAAAACATCAATCTGCCARGAACCACCTTTGTTTGTGCTCCATTTCTCTGCCAAGTCTCAACAGTTCGAACAAAACCTTTCTGACAGAAATACAAGCAAACTGAAATCATCAGCCCTCAAAGAAGAAAAGAACAAGGCACCCAAAACAATGTGGGGTGCCACAAGCATCTGAAGTGGATGAGAGAATGAAGAGATCAGCTCAGGCCGGGACATGTTGAGCTCTGAATGACTCTTAACGAGGATCTGTGTGTAATTAAAGGATTTACTGCGATCACTTTTCCACTTAAAGCTGACAGAAGGCCTAGCCATGAATCTCTGAGTCTAAAAAATGCTGCCTTTATTTCCAAAAAGGTAGGGAAATCAGGCAATTATTAAAGTATTTAATTTATTCATTTAGCATAAACAAAATAAATACATTTTTTGAGTTACCTTATTATGAAAARAAAAAAAAGAAAAGCATGTTCAGGTCAGGAACTGTCTGATTTATGTGAGAACTGTTTGTCTTAAAAACAGCCTGGAGCCTCAAATTAACCCCTGATCTCACCATCATCTAACAAAAACACAAACAAAAAAAAAAGCTTGAATGGAAACCCACGGCAAAAAACCTTTTAAAAACAGAACAAAAACTTGTAAAATTATTCATGTTTGATGACAGGGTTTTCAATAGAAATTCCTACCTGATCAAATTTCAGGTCTGGTGGTCTCTGATGACATCAATCACCTGACTCCCCTGAAAGAAACCAGAAAAGACTCGTTGGGAGGAGAAAAACAACATTTGGGGGTGATTATGGGATTTAAAGCAGGAGCCATTAGTCGTCTGATATGTGGAGGAATGAAGTGTTTGTTACTGATCAGGCTCAGACCACATCAGAGTTAACAGGTTTAGTTTATTTGCTCCTATAATCTCCAGCTTCTTAAACACCCTGATGTTGCTGAATAACCGTGAGAATGTCAGGACTGATGGAAATGTGTCTAAAAATGATTTGAAACCAGAATTAATATTTAAGAGCAGGAGAACACTTTTTAAAGTTTTTCTAGTTACATACGCAGTACATACCTCAGATGTGCACCCATTAAGTTCCTCAGGTATGCACCTGTTTTCAATCAGTACCTCAAAGATATAACCCGGGTAACTTGCCAGCAAGTATACTCCAGGTACGAATCTGCTGAGTACACCCCAGTTACCAAGTATGCACAAGTACGTAGCAAGTAAGAATACCCCAGGTACTTAAACAACAAGAATATTCAGTGCACGTATCTGGTTACACTCCGGTTACGAAGACTGCAAATAAGCACAAGTACGTGGCCAGCAAGAATACCCCAGGTACATAGCCCGACGAGTACACCACAGGTACGAAGCCCGGCAAGTACACCACAGGTACGTAGCCCGACAGGTACGCCACAGGTATGTAGCAAATGAGTACACCACAGGTACGTAGCCCGACGAGTACACCACAGATACGTAGCCCAACGAGTACACCACAGGTACGTAGCCCAACGAGTACACCACAGGTACGTAGCCTGACGAGCACACCACAGGTACGTAGCCCAACGAGTACACCACAGGTACGTAGCACGACGAGTACACCACAGGTACGTAGCCCGACGAGTACACCACAGGTACGTAGCCCGACAGGTACACCACAGGTATGTAGCAAATGAGTACACCAAAGGTACGTAGCCCGATGAGTACACCACAGGTATGTAGCCCGACGAGTACACCACAGGTACGTAGCCCGACGAGTACACCACAGGTACGTAGCCCGACGAGTACACCACAGGTACGTAGCCCGACGAGTAAAACCACAGGTACGTAGCCTGACGAGTACATCACAGGTATGCAGCCTGACGAGTACATCACAGGTACGTAGCCTGACGAGTACACCACAGGTACGTAGCCGATGAGTAAAACCACAGGTACGTAGCGGACGAGTAAAACCACAGGTACGTAGCCGACGAGTAAAACCACAGGTACGTAGCCGACGAGTAAAACCACAGGTACGTAGCCGACGAGTAAAACCACAGGTACGTAGCCGACGAGTAAAACCACAGGTACGTAGCCGACGAGTATACCACAGGTACGTAGCCGGCAAGTATACCACAGATACGTAGCCGGCGAGTACACCACAGGTACGTAGCCGACGAGTATACCACAGGTACGTAGCCGACGAGTATACCACAGATACGTAGCCTGCGAGTACACCACAGGTACGTAGCCGGCGAGTACACCACAGGTACGTAGCCGGCGAGTACACCACAGGTACGTAGCCAGAGAGTAAACCTCAGGTACATCACCAGCAGGCATATTCGTATTAGCACTCAGTACATATCCTGTTAGTACTCCAGGTTTGTATACTCATAGGTACCACAGGTACATATCCTGTAAGGTGTATACACTGTAAGAACCCCAGGTACATACACCGGGTATGTTCCTGGACATATTTACCTTTAGTTATAAATTAACTCGTGTACTTGTACAAAATGTGTGTATGTACGTTTGTTCTAAGAAATGGACCAGATCTGGACAAATCTTAGCAACTCAGAGTTTTTTATGTATACAGTAATTTCCTTAATATCTTTATCGCCTCTTTAACAAATAAAGTAAAGCAAGAAGTTTGATCATTTTTAATCAAAAAATATGGCTGATTATATGGATGCATCTGAGCTCAGTAACACCTTTTAGAGTCTCATCAGTAAATTTTATTAATCTAATTCTCTCCAACATCTGGAGGAGATGTTATAAATACTGACGCTCCAAAATTAAAGCTGCCCCACAGAAAAGGCTGCGTATCACACCGAAGACAGGCTTTTACTCACAAATATAAAACACAATTAATTCTCATAATTAATACCAACAACACGCCAGAATTCTTGTATTATCTTTCAAAGCGAGGAGGCACATTACTGCCTGGAATAAGGGTAAAAGCTGGAGCTGTGCCCGAGTTTAAATAGAGCTTTTCATCAGGAAACGTATTAAACTGAAAAGACGTTTTAATTTCCGACGATAAGAGCCTCGGTTTTTCTCTCGTAACAGTAATGCTTATAGGCGCCCGTTGCCCGAAAGTAAAAACGTCTTTTTAACAGCGGAGATAAAGAAAAAAGAAAATCAATTTGTGGAGTAATCTTCCTAATGAGACAACCAAACCAACAAAAAATATAAAATCTCAGAGTGTAACGAACAAAATCAAAGGGAGCTGCAGGTATCTTCATTTCCATTTCACTCTTTTCAGATATGTTTTTTTTTTATATAGAAAAGAGAATTATTGTCGCCCACGCCGCCTCTCGCTTTGAAACAAGCAGAAAAGCCATCACTGAAGCGAGCGTGTGTGTTTGTGTGTGTGTGTTGTGAAGTTTATTTGGCAGCACTTCTAACAGAAACCGAGGCCCTCGGTGCTCTCCAGCAGAAAAGCCCGGCCTGTCTCGACTCTATCTCAAAGAACCATATGCTTCTGGATCAGCGAGCCGGGTCGAGTGTGTGCGTTTGGGTCGAGTGTGTGTCCATATGTTCCACCATCTAAACATCCAGATGGTTTTAAAAAACAACAAAAAAATAAAACAAAAAAATGAGTCAACATGTTTTCGTCTTTAGCTATAATAAATATTCATCATGGATGAGGGAAGGGGCCGCCCCGCTAACCCGGCTAATTACAGACACTTTAAAGGGACAGTTCGGACATTTTCAAGGGTGAAACCAGTCGAGCTGACAGCCAATCAGAGGAGGATCTGTGTTAAATAAGTTAAACATTAAAAAAAATTATATTTTTCATCCTGTTAGGACTTTTACACAACTTAAACTCAAAACAACTGAAAACATGAGCTTCGTCATCTACAAATCAGAAAACTTCGGTGCAATAAAGTTATGTGTGAATTAAAGTGGTAAGATATATAAAATATAAGATTTTAAGTCCTTTATGAATTGCAGGTTAGAAGTAAACTCAAATGAAAAAGCTCAAATTGGGTTAAAAACCTTACAAACCTCATTTGGTTCATGACGAAACTTGACTCTAAGCCTAAACAAAAACCCAGACTTTGTGAAAGTTCACAAAGAACTGATGTTTTGACGGCCAACGGCATCTTTTTGCAGGACACCGTGTTAAAGCGAGGCAGACAAGAGGTCAGACTCACTCAGCAGGTCCAGACTGTTGGCAGCAGCACCTTCTGCTCGCCATCTGACCCCAACGCCAAGAAAACACACACTTCTATTATCCCTCACACACACACACAAACACACACACACACACACACACACCAAGGTTCATGTCTTACAATGAAACAGTAGCTGCAACATCAAGACCCCAATCAGGCCTTCATATCCCCCCCGTCAGGTCTGGAGCTGCTGCTGCCAAAAGAAACACAAAAGCAGCTCCTGCTCAGAACGAAAGCAGCAAACCTGGAGGGCAAGCTGCAGCCTGAGCAGCCGAAAGCTCGTCAGCATCAGCCGAAACTAAACGAGAGCCGGAAACATCCTTAACGAGAGTAATTTAGCATKTGATGCACGTGCTAACATGTTAACTGCTAGTTCGGCAGGGGGGAAATGGAAGAAAAAAAACAAAATGTGAGTTTTAAACTGCAAATAAACAAATATTTAAAAGTTTAGCTTTCTTTGAAGGAATGCATATCACCCGCTAACTTCTACRCTAAATCACCAAAAGCTTCTTATGATGGAAACGTGGAGAGCTGAAGCCGTTTTGAGCAAACCTTTTGAAATTACTCTTCAAGTTCAAGTTTATTTATACAGCACCAAGTCACAACATTCGTTGTCTCAGGGCACTGTACATAAAAAGAACAATGTAAAGAAGAAAGCAGCAGATTGTGTTGAATCACTTCATCACAGTCTCCCATCCTGAGCAAACGSTGGAGAGGAAAAACTCCCTGCTAATCAGGAAGAAACCTCCAGCAGAACCAGGCTCAGGACAGGAGACCATCTGCCTCTTTGCACCAATAATACAAAATCTCAGTTAGCTGTAAGAGTATTTGTTAGGACYGACTCTCAACCACTACTATACCAAATAGTTCAGTGTCTATAAAAATAACTGAGCTGTAGCCATTTTTGTGTTTGCTAAGATCAATTAGCTGTAAAGACCATCATCGGTTGTGTTCAAACCCAAATATTAGGAGTTGTAGAAGAACTACACCCATAAAAATAAAGGCCAAAGGGTGATAATTAATATCTGAACTCATCTACATTAGTGCCAGAAGTTTAAAATGTAAGAACAATGAGTTTGATCCATCAGGACAGGAAACCAGAGCTGTAGCTTCGGGTTCCCTCAGGAATTCAGTTATGCAGCGTCAACACGARCAAAGAAACCGAGTCCAACAACCCGGCCTCAGCTGCAAATCATCACATGCAGAAAAATAACAACAACACACCCTCAGCTTCCTCTTGACCCATTTCCCAAACCCTTCATCCCTCCCTCTCCTCGTCCTCTGGAAGCGCCGCCGACCCGAGCGCTTCTGCTTTGTGTCAGCAGATCAGAGGACGGACTCGGAGTTAATCAGTTTGTTTATGAGGCTGAAGGAATGCAGGGCAGGAATCATCTGTGAGGGGTGGGGGGCTTCTGATTGGTGCGTCTTCATGCTGCCTCAGTTCTGGGTTCAGTCGGGCAGTGACTTTAGCTGCTGTTTGCTCTGATTAATTAAAGAAAGGCTACAGAACGGACAAGAACAAGTTCGTCAAAAGAAAACAGGCGTTTCTCAGATTTTAACAGTTTGTAGTTTTTGATACGATTGTTTTCCGGGACCAGAACTGAACAGGAAGTTAAAATAAACTTTAACGTTTTTAGTGTAAGATATTCAAGAGGGGAGAGTTAAACTGTGTAGAAAAACAAAAACCTTATCCACCACCATGTGCAACGCCTAAGCTTAGGGGGTGGCTGACGGTGGTCACCAGGGATTAATCTTAGGCCACCCCACCAGCCACTCAAATTAAGGAATTTTTTTAACATCATACCTGTTAACTTAGCAGTTAGCCATCTAGCTGCATGTTTATCATCTAACACAGGGGTGTCAAACTCATTTTCACAGAGGGCCACATAAGTGTTATGGTGGCCCTTGAAGGGCCAGTTGTAGTTAACTTTGATGTTTCATGTTTAACTTTGACTAAACAGTGTTTTAACATGTCCTCTTTTAAACACTGATAAGAACTAAGTGACTAAATCTGAAATAAACAGAAATATTATTAAAAGTAAAACAAAGTTTTACTCACTGATGAGTTTATAGTGAGTAGCTGCATTATGGCAGATTTAGTTTATGGTTGATGTTGACTTTTAAGCAGCTTATTTTCAGACATTAATACTGTGTTATCCAACTACACTGCTCAGTTACTGCAAGCCAAAAGCTCAGGGGTGGAACAAATATTATCTTTCACATTTTAAATTTATTTTGTTACATTTAATCATACATTTAAAGTTTGCCATTTATAGAAGAAACAATTTTCATGTTATGGTAAGTAAAAAAGAAAAGGACAGGAGTCACCCGCGGGCCTTGAGTTTGATACATGTGATCTAACACATCAACAAAGACATTTCTGTTCCAAGGCCGGCTAACAAAATGTGTCCGGAGCCACAAATACGTTACAGCTGTGATTATCATTTAATTTCATTAATATTTTATTTAAATAGGGACAACTGGTGGCTTTCCTGGTTAGTGGGGGTGAAATGATAATATAGTGAATCTTATTCATGACTAAACCTAGACCTTATTCATGCAAACAAGAACTCCATATGTAGTTTCGGGGTTCCTACAGCTTAAGGCATGTTAAATTTAAAACTTTAACGCCACTTGAAATGAAATTTAAGACCAACTTCACAAAAAATACACATGGGAAAAGTTGGCGCCAATTTTACCCAAACGTTTGTTTTAACACAAAAGCACTCGCTTTGAGAAGCATTCAGTAAATTAGTTTTAAAATTAAATGTAAATTATTTTAACATTTGAGACAAATTACAATCATCCTACTAATGTGTTACATTTTAAAACTGATTTAAGACATTTTAAAGCTAATTAAAGACCTTATTTTTGGACTGAAATTCAATGATATTTAAAACTAAGGATCTGCAGGAACCTCGAGTTAATACCTAATTTAATAAAACAAACACACTGAACAATGCAGGCATGTTTTTTTTTCCAAATTCTTGTTGATATCTAACTGAATCATATTTCTTCTCAGCGATTTGTCTTAAAGGTTTGAGAAACAGATCAGACTGTAAGGCTGGAACTGGCCAACAAACACGTTTCACTCCATGTATCAGTAGGATCATTCAAGCTTCAAAGAGCCGCAGGCTGCAGATTAGTGCTGGGCGGTATACCGTTTTGTACCGGAAACCGGTTTTTATTCTTGTTATGAWATGACTTTTCTGAATACCGGTGTAAATAGCCTGAACACGTGCGGAATGTTTCATCGCGGCCGCTGTTTCCCTGGGGACACATTCCCTTGCAGCACCGCTAAGCATGTTAGCATGCTAACGTTATTGTTGGAACAACTGGCGGCAGGTGGTGTGTTTCAGCTGCTTATGTGGTCTGACGTAACATCCCGTTTTCACCATCGCTGAATAGTAAACAACCCTTCAGTAACGTGCACAATTAGATTTAACACGCTGAGACGTTATTGCATGGAGACACTAGCGTGCTCCTACTGTGAAAAGCCCAGGGAGAAGTAGTTTTGTAGTGTAGCAGAGTTGAAGTGTGTAAGGTGAGTCGTCCTTTTAAGTTTTATTAACACGTAACGATAGACCAGATAATGATTTTTTCTCAACCCTTCATGATCGGACCTAAATGCATGATTACTGTCTACAACCAGGCAAAGAAGAAAAGATGTACAGAAACAGTCATACAGAGGTACAGTAAAAGAAAAATGTCAATAAGCAAAGTTTGTACATTTTATTATCAGTTGAGCTGTGAGGAAAAAAATACCGTCAAATACCGTGAAACCGGTGTAATTGTTGAAAATACCGTGATATAAAATTTGGGTCATACCGCCCAGCTCTACTGCAGATCTAACATTTACAAAAGCTTTTTTTCCTCGTATCCAAATTCTTGCCCTTCTCCTTACAAGCAGTGTACCAGTAAGTTACAACACCTGAAATTTACTGTTTTTGTCAACTCTGAGTGGAAGTTTTATGCCGAAAATATATAACTTGTGTCA
>NW_013952933.1:191188-193975 GCF_001266775.1 Austrofundulus limnaeus | reverse complement strand
GACTGTAAGGCTGGAACTGGCCAACAAACACGTTTCACTCCATGTATCAGTAAAATCATTCAAGCTTCAAAGAGCCGCAGGCTGCAGATCTAACATTTATAAAAGCTTTTTTTCCTCGTATCCAAATTGTTGCCCTTTTCCTTACTGACAAAGATCCAACCAATCACACGTTTTATTTTAAATTTTGCTTCATACTTTTCTAAACTTGTTCCAAAACCGTGAGAAACAAATGATCATTCTTCAGAACGGCTGATTCCCGTGCAGTTCCATCCACGTTCCAGCTTTCACGATGCATCACTAAAAGCACAAGGTGAAAGGCTCATTTGTCAGTTTTTATGGGAGATGCTGCAGAGGAGGAGGAGGTCTGTGGGAGAAAGGTTGGAGCAAACATCTGGTTCTACTCAACATGGCTGAGATTCCTCAGTGACAAGCAGGCTGGTCTCAAACACCACCGTCTGGCTCTGTGGATCAGAAACCCAGCAGTGTGTTTGACGTGTAAACAACAAAAAATCAAAGACTTAAAATGTGTCCGACATCCCCTACAGGTGACTTCAGARGAGAAAAATGTTCTTTCCAGAGAAACATTGTTTTTCAAAGGAAAAATAATTTCCTATGATGTTTTCAGATCATTTTACCTTTGTCTTGGCAAATCTACAACCAGACGTTTTTTCCCCGTGACATTCCTCAACAAATGACCAAAGGAAAGAATAACCGAGCTAAAAGAAAAACTATAAAGAATAACTTTTTCATTAAACCACCGACTCAACTGGATTCAGTTCAGTCAACAATAAAAATCTGAAACCTCCGTAAGAGTTTAAACTTTAATCCAAAGATGAAACGCACAATGTTTACTTTATGTTTTACTTTTTTAAAGTCATGTTTCTGGGTCAAAGTCCTTATTTTTGATTGAAGATTAATGGATTTAACCAAACAAGTAGTCCTGATCCAAACCTCATAACCACCGGTGAGTAAATCAAGACCTTCACCATGACCGACCAAAGCAACGCCCTCATTACTGAGGTCCCATGAATCCATCTCCATCCTACCATCTCCCAGGATCCCAGAAAACTCCTAAAACTCAGTTTAATTGAGCAAAACTGCAACATAAAAAAAACATTATATTCCAAACACAATCAAATCAAAAGACAAGCGGTGTAGGCAGTGAAAACTTTAACTTCTCTCCCTGTCTGCAAGAGAAAATGAAATGCCAAGCCTGGCTAAGGACATAATGAAAAAGCTATTATCAGCATAAGCTTTCATCAGCACTGCATTCAACCGTGTTCAATACAAACTGATTCTCTCATCTCGTGCAGCTCCCATCTGAAGGCTGGGCTATAATAAAAGGAGGTGGGATAAGAATCAGATCACTTTTTTCTTCCAGTTGGAGACATGCATCAGCACATTTACTGATGAGGCGAAGCTTTCAAACGACAATCAACACGTCGTCAGAAGCTGGTTGCTTTAATTCAGTATCCATCTGTATGCAGGCTATCACTTATTCCTCCCAGGTTTTCTGGTCAGCGTTTTCATTCCACTGCTTTTTCTTTTTTGCATCTAATTATTGATAAATTTATTCCCCACATGTCAATTCTAGCATTACTGCCTCTGAATGCAAATACAGCCTCCTCATACAATATTCACTGGAATTCTGAATAATACATATTACAATACAATATTCAAACCATATTCAGTTTATAATAGGCCCTAATGAAGAGAAGGCTGCTGTCGGACGTGCCAGCTATGAAAGATGCAACAGTTTGAAAGAGAAAAATCAAACAGTCGTTCACTTGAAAATTAAGATAAAATGACTAATTTACAAAAAGATGCATTTCCCGGCAGGTTTCAGTTCAATGCCAAAAACGCATAATCTCAGAGATTTAGAGCTTTAACCAGGTATTCTCTCTGTAAATGTGACACCAGCCATCACCTTTTGGCTTTTGTGCTAAATATATTCTCTCTTTACATGCACATTTTTGTTGTTGTTGTTTGACCTCCCCTCCTCATATATCTTGGTAGTAAAATAAATTCTAGCTCTACACGCAGCACAGGGCTCATTATTTTTTACCAAAATGAAAATGGTTTTTAACCCTGAATCATATTGTAATTAAAGCCCAAATATTAGTGAGTAAAACCTTAAAACATACTCTGGAATGAAACATCAAACCGCATCGCAATTCAAGTCCAAACTGAATCTAGTTTAAAGTCTGAACTGTATCATGATTAAAGTCTGAATCACATTGTGAGCTGAATCATACCGCTTTTAAAGCCCAAACCGTATTGTGATTAAAGCCCAAACCGTATCGTGATTAAAGCCCAAACCCTATCGCCATTAATGCCCGAACCCTATCGCCATTAATGCCCAAACCCTGTTGCCATTAATGCCCGAACCGTATCGTCATTAATGTCTGAACCGTATCGCCATTAATGCCCGAACCGTATCGCCATTACTGCCCGAACCGTATCGTCATTAATGCCTGAACCGTATCGCCATTAATGCCCGAACCGTATCGCCATTAATGCCCGAACCGTATCGTCATTAATGCCTGAACCGTATCGCCATTAATGCCCGAACCGTATCACCAATAATGCCTGAATCGTATCGTTATTAATGCCTGAACCATATCGTCATTAATGCCCGAACCGTATTGCCATTACTGCCTGAACCGTATCGCCATTACTGCCCAAACCGTATCGCCATTAATGCCCGAACCGTATCACCATTAATGCCTGAACCGTATCGTTATTAATGCCTGAACCGTATCGTTATTAATGCCTGAACCGTATCGT
>NW_013952933.1:185352-191169 GCF_001266775.1 Austrofundulus limnaeus | reverse complement strand
CCATTAATGCCTGAACCATATCGCCATTAATGCCTGAACCGTATCACGATTATTGCCTGAACCATATTGCATTTAAAAGGCTGGATCGTGGTGTGATTTAAGATTGCATCTTATCGCGATAGTCTGAATTGTATCACAATTAAAGCCTGAATCTTTTTGCAAAAAACCTGAATCACAATTAAAGTTTGAATGGTATCACCAATAAAGCCTGAATCGTGTCGTTCAGTTTGCATTGTACAATTTGAAATTCATGCGTCTTCAAAGCAAATTTGCAGTTTTCTAAAGCTACAACCAGAGTGCAGATATACAACCCTACTATGAATAAGACTTCAAAACAAAATGAAAACAAACATTTATTTTTAATCCTCCCAAAGATGAAAAATGAAAGTTGATTCTTTAGTTTGAAAGCATCCAGCAGCGTTTTGTTGTCTGTTGTGTTAATGAGTCGTGCCACCTCACAGAGCTGTAGGTCCACTGATGTTTTATTGATAAATTCCTGAACTCAAACAAAGGTCTCTTTGTTTATGTTGGTAAGAACATATAAAAGTTTCATTAGGCTGCAGTTGCAGTGTCAACATCCCTCTGCAGAGCTGCTTTCTTATTGCATGGCCTTTATAACACCGATTCTTATTTCTGCCCATGTGTAAACACACACAGGAGGCCTTCAGTGTGGTTTAAAAAACAGGAAGGCAGGACTGATAAATGCTTTTAGACAGGAAGTAGTTCAGCTGTAATCATAAACTATTCATGAAGCTCTGTGGATGTTTATCATAAACAATCTGTAGCTGAATATCAAGTTGTTTACTAATATTTAGCAGCAATCTGAACCATTTCACATATTTATTGTGATTTTAATTCTTCTGTTTATCTGTATTTGTTATATCTAGTGTAAGTTAGTAAAGTTTGCAGGTTGTGTAATTTGTGTGGATTTTAAATCTTATTATAAAAGATCTTAAATGAAACCGTTTGCACAATAACTTGAAAGTCAAAAACAATGTTTAGATAAAATTGTGGTTTATGATCATTTATTTTTAACAGATTTATTATAATTAGTCAAACATGTGATGAGTTAAACAGGAAAGCCCTCGTGTCCAAGGAAGTCCAGGCTAGTTGCCTTTTGATTTCCGTGTGGGTGTCGGCACGTCTCAGAGGGGAGCTGCAGCTGCAAAGGCTGATTTATATTTTTTTAATGTTTACACGTGCCTGCAAACAGGACGTGCGCTCAAAAGACTGAAAACTTGTGGTTTGTTGCCAATATTAAACCAGAACTGCACCAGTGCAGATTTTACTCCTCCCAACACRGCTGTTGATTTCACCAAAAGCACTAAAAATGAATGAAAGTAGCTCATCGAATCAAAAGGGAACCAAAGCTGCTTCTTTGTTTATAAAAATAGAAAACTGTTGCTCCGGTTTGGACCGAGTTCAATCATTCAGAGTCGGTGAACAACAGCACAAATGTCCTCAGATACACCTGAAATTGGTTTTGTTTCATCACTGGGCTTTCATGATTGCACGGGGCTCGCTTCCATTTTTCATGTGCCGCAAATTTGCCCAGAGGGAGTGATTTTTGTGGCTGTCAAAAAGAAACAATCGGGTGCGCGGAGAGCGAACGCCTACATTCGGTCTTTGTGAAAATGTTCCGTGTTGCAGAGATTGATGAAGACATTGTGCTCGCCGAGTTTCTGAGAGTTTTGTCTCAACTGTTTCAACACAATGTATTTATCAGGTTAGAGAACGGACATATTTAGAGCTGAATGACGTCATTTTAGGACTAAAATAGGATTTTGCAGCTTTTTTTGCAAAACATCTTTAAGCCTGAAACTGCGATGACTTCACTGGTTTGGATTTAACATATTATATTAGATTTTGTTTTTTGTAGATTTTAAAAGCTTCTTCAAAAGCTTAAAAAATATTGTTCTCGAAATCTCCTTCAAACAACAGGTTCTACGGCTGTCGTCTTCTGCTACTTTTAGATTAAACAAAGTTTCAGCTTCTCCTGTAAACATTCACACAGAAAATGATTCTCTTTCCAGATTTTTTTAGTTTCTGCACAGGTTTTAAAATGGAAATAGAGTCCGCAACCTTTTTCAACCTTTATGGTTTTTATTGTCTGGAACATCTGGAATGGTGAGACCACCTGGCAAACTGTAAACAAAAGTTTACGCTTCAATAAGGAACCTGTTAGGTTTGTCTTACCCGTTCAGTCTGCGGATCTGTTGAGGTCCGAGGGCATGAAGAACCACACTCTCCTACAAAAAAAACACAAAAAGGAATATTTGTCATAAAGTTATGCCTTTGTTTGGTTTGCAGAGCTCAGTCAGAAACAAACAGGAGGAGATGATGATGATGTTACTTGACTTCCTGCTTCCAGCCCGGTTGGGAGTGCACTCAGAGCAGGAAACATTCAGCCTCCAGCTGCGAATCAACCTCATCAGGTTCTAGTGGTCTGTGAAATCTGGACCGAACTCATCAACGGCTACTTTTAATCAACCGTGCGTCGGAACACTCGACTCAACGGCTCGACGGGACGATCGACACCAGAGTTCAAACACTTGGATCTGATTTAACTGACTGGAATGTCAGACTTAAAGTCAGGATTTAGATTCATCAGCTGGGAGGAGGAGGAAAACTTGAAGCTAACGATGAGAAAACAGAAAATAAGCAAGTTTGTTTTCCTTTTCTACCAATAGTTTCCTTCCCTCCCTTTTTAATATCCTTTTCATCCCATAATTTAGAGGTTTTCTGGGCATGTCCTACTGAGAAGAGGGCCGGGTCAGACCCAGAACTCTCTGGAGGGACTCTACATCCTCTCTGACCTGGAGGATCTGGAGACAGTCGCTGAGGAGCGTAAGGCACAGTATGAGTGACAAAATTAAGACTGAGAGGCGGCACTGACAAATGAGACTATTCATTTGTGTTAGCATGGGAGAGGCTAGTGACTAGCATGGAAAAGCTGGATTTAACATCGTAAAGGCTAGCGAATAGCATGTATAAGCYGGCGTTGGCATCAGAGAGGCTAGCAACTAGCATGGATAAGCTGGATTTAGCATCAGAGAGGCTAGCAACTAGCATGGATAAACTGACCTTTGCATTGTAGGGGCTAGCGACTAGCATGTATAAGCTGGACTTAGCATCTGAGAGGCTAGCAACAAGGCTTGGATAAGGTGGCCTTAGCATTGGAGAGGCTAGCGACTAGCATGGATAATCTGGCATTAGCATTGGAGAATCTAGCATTAGCATTGGAGAGGCTAGCGACTAGCATGGATAAGCTGGATTTAGCATCAGAGAGGCTAGTAACTAGCATGGATAAGCTGGCCTTTGCATTGTAGGGGCTAGCCACTAGCATGAACAAGATGAATTTAGCATCAGAGAGGCTAGCGACTAGCATGGATAATCTGGATTTTGCATCAGAGAGGCTAGCAACTAGCATGGATAAGCTGGCCTTTGCATTGTAGGGGCTAGCGACTAGCATGGACAAGATGAATTTAGCATCAGAGAGGCTAGCAACTAGCATGGATAAGCTGGCCTTAGCATCGGAGAGGTTGGCGACTAGCATGACTAAGCTGAATTTTGCCAACTTATTAATTAACGCTTAGCTTTATTAATCAGATCAATAGCTGGCTTGGGAATAGATATAGCCTCCTGCTACAAGGATGTAGCAACTGCTGGTTGCACAATAGTCTAATTTTGGCCCTCATACCGCACCATATGAGAGGGAGGTCTGAGTTTCTCTTCTGGACCCGATGCTGCAGGTGGAAACAGAGATGCTTGTGCAGCAACACAAAAAGAACACTTCAAATGTTAGYGAAGAGGATGCTGGGAGGAATTTTAACACCATCTCTCTTTAATTAACTGGATGTTTTTCAATCACTCAGCCATCTGCCCGTCAAACCCAAATGTGCCAAGCAGTAAATACCCTGTGTCGCTGCGCAGAGCGTCCTTGAAACTTAAAAAACTCAAGTCGAGAGTCGCAGCTGCTCATAATATTAGCCTGCAAGTCCGTTTGTTATGTCAGAGTGAATTTTTGAAGGATGATAACTTTACAGAGCTCCCTATATTTACCTAAAACAAACCACCTTCTGATCTAAACCCCCTTCAGGTACTCGAACACGACGTAAACATGAAGTTTCCTCATCACTGATGGGTGTGTTTACATGCAAGGACGACAAAGTTAAAGTTCTGTGAAACGCGACGCTTTGCAGCTATTTGTTATTCTGAGATAATCCCAGAGGCTGGAACCCCTCGTAGAGCTGTCAGGATTAATTACAGTCATCTCCTCGTCTCATGTAGAGCAAAATTGAAAAATAAACAATCTCCAGAGAGAATTAACAATGGCAATTTCTTATGTTTGGATAAAAACTACATTTTCATCAGTTCATCTGCAATTATTTAAAGTTATAAACAGAGTGGTTGACATTCAGGATTGTCCCAAATTATTTGAGTGATTCTACCAAAAACAAAACTGCTCCTATGAATTGTTCCTGGGTCTTTCTGTGAACATAAAAAGACATGTTTTATGTCAAACATTAACAACAAACTGCAATAAAATCAATAAAAACAAATAATTCTGTCAATAAACCAAACTTTAAGTTGTTTCTCCTGAATTTCTGAATTAAAAACCTAGATTGAGATTTTCAGGACAGATCCCATGTTAAAATTTAGAACTTTAATCAGATCTTTTTCTTAGAAGTTTAACTCATTTTTACTGCTGATATATAATTGTGAAGCAAATGTTGGCACATTGGTGACATTATATAATTGGTTATTGTCAATGCATAAAAAAAACAATATTTTGCTTTTTTCTAATTAGTTTATACCTAAAAAAATCTGCTTTTCAACACAAATCAACAATATATCTTCTTTTATCATTGCACAATTTTTTATATTATATTTTTATTATTAGTAGTCGTATCATTGCTAGTCAGTGTTAATTTAGTTTTTTGTCTAATGTCTATAGTTTGTAAAGTAACTACCATATGAACCTCTGTACGGATGCTGCTGTGACACCTGAATTTCCCCTCGGCGGGAAAATAAAGGCTATTTCTATTCTATTCAAATGTATCTACTTTAAACAAACCTTTTGTTCTTATTTAAATTACAGGAACATAGCGTTATACTTGGCATGTCTCCACTTTTGTTACTACCTTGGGGGGGGCCGCCCCAGACAACTTGTTGTCAGAAGCTAACGTTAGCGTTCAACGTCAACCGGATGTAAACATATGGCAAGCCAGGAGAGAGACAAAATATTGAAAGGTGTCTCAGCTTCATCACACATAAGACTGTGGAAAATAATCCATCTCATACCCTGTTCCCAAATTTAAAATCAAATTGATCCAAAATCAAACTAATTTTTTACCCAGCCCAAACCTTTACTAGGCGGTAGGGTTGGGCGATATTGGCAAAAAAATTAATCACGATTAATTGTGGTATTTAGCCAATAACGATTAATTTGAAGATTAATCCCCTGGAGTATGTCCTAGTCACATGACCAATTTAGTGGGAAAGATTTGCTCTTCGTAAAAATCTTTTTCAAACTGTCAAAATCACAGACCTCAGGCTTTACTTCAAATTTTAAATTGTGTTGATAAATAAATGACAGAACTTTTGTTTAAATATTCCTCATATTTGAAGCGGAGGAGCACCAAGCGGACTGACCAGAGAAATCTCCAGTCAGTCTGTCTGCTGGCATTAATCGTATTAATCATCAAGTGCCAAAAAGTAATCGATTAATGTTTTTCTGATGATTAATTGCAGACGATACGATTATGCCCAACCCTACTAGGCGGCTTGTGAAAAAAATTGGGGGCTCGTCCGGGA
>NW_013952933.1:181179-184925 GCF_001266775.1 Austrofundulus limnaeus | reverse complement strand
ATCATCTTTTCATCCAAGGTTTTCCCGGACCAACTTAGAGAGTCTCTCTAAGGTGTCCTGGGTCTTCTCACAGTTGGACATGTCCAGAACATCTCCTTGAGGAGTGATTCCACTGAATGTGGACGAGCAGCAGCTCTACTCCTCAGAAACACCCAAAAACCTGTAACTGCTCTCACACAGCAAGTTCTAATATCAATGCTCTAATAGAATTATAGTTCTGTCTCTTTCTTGCAAAGCTACGCTGTGGCAAAAGTACAAAAAATAAGGTCAATGAGATCAGCACCTTCCAGCTTGGTGTTCAGTTACTTATGAGTTAAGATGCTCTTGAACTACTACCTCTGGGGGTGAAAGAGGGGGTCCCTGGAGGGTGGAAATTCAATAAAAGATGAAGTTAACATGTGCATTCTTGGAATACCACTCCCCTGTAATATCAGCGTCTGTATCAGATGTCTGCTACTGACAGAAAAGAAGGACAAGTGTGTCGAGGCACGAGAGAAAAGTAAACAGAAAAATCTGCACTGAAATGCCCTGAAATAACCTCCAGGCAGAGAAAGACTCAAGTTAAACATGTGCACAGTGAAACCTACATCAGGTAAATGTAAACACACACTGCCGCCGCTCAACAGAGGGAGAATAACCGCTGAGTGCAGTGATGTGATTTGCAGGACGGTGCCGTGATAGTTTATTACACTCAGGTCTTTTAAATCAACTAAACGCTCGAACAGTAGGAGGAGAGGAGCCGTGTAAATCAGTTTAGCTGGCTCTTTTTATCTGAGAAACGCCGGCGATGAGAGCAGATGACAGCCGAGCCGAGCCATCCTTTACCGGTGCTCCGAGTCGCTGCCTCATTGACCAGCAGTGAGGAATGAAGAGCCGAGGAATAACGGGAATAGCATCAAAAATGTGCATACAATGATGAAACATCAAGAAAGCTCTGGATGCTAAAACAATCCTGAAACTTACATCACACTAACCCGACTGAATGGACCAGTAATTTAGTGACTGATATGATAAAATCAGGSCCTCATCAGCCTCCTCATTAACTTTAATTTAACACTAAAGTGTTAAACTTATTTTTTTTATTCCACTCTGACACAGAATACATTTACTTCCAGTCAGAACTTTTATTTTCAGCAATGTTAGGCAACACTTACACTCATTTTACAAAAATGTGACTCGTTTGCAAAATTAGCAAAGTTCTGCTTTTGTAAACCTTTAAAACAAAATGCAGTTTGTTGAAATTCAGTGATTTATTGCCCGACACGGTAACGAGTTCATTTTGTTAACAAGTGCCAGTTTGAAAACTTGATTGGTTTTGCTCAGTGGTTCTCAATCCTGCAGGTTTCAGATGTTTCTCTGCTTCATTAAAGACCAGGATCAAGGATCAAGACTCCAGGTGGGCATCATCGGGGTCAGTGAGGCAACAGGTCCAAGAGAGAGACCTGGGCCGAACCTCCCTCTCTCCTGCCCTGAAAACCTCCACAAGGAAGACGTCCAGGAATCATCCTAATCAGACTCTGGAACCATGTTTGTAATTTCAGACTTATATTTAAAAAGAGGAATCTCCAAGCTTCAAAATGACACCAAACATTAAAATGAAGGGATTTCCCAACACTTAGAAAGGAAAACATGTTAGATCTCAAAGGTAAATATAAAGATTTCTGAAAACAAACTTGTTGGAAAGCTTTAGGAAGGAAGATTGGGAAGATAAGATATTTTAGTTACTGGGATCACTGGATGGTAAGGGTGTAGGAAAATATTCACTCAAATATTGCGATATTTAATTTCCTGATAACGATGTTTAATTAAGGCTTAATGGACGTTGGAAGAAGAAATGTGAACAGTTCTCACTGTTGTTCAGTGTTCTGACAGCAAATAAACTGAATTTAATCAGATTTTATGCTTGGTGTGTTTCTTTTTTATTAGAACCTTTTTGAAGAAAAAAATGGTGATATATCGTCTTGCTCAAAGTATTGCGATATATCCTGATATATCGTGATATCGTATCACCAAATTCTTGCCAATACACAGTCCTGATGTTGTCTTTTRAACTAATTTTTTCACAAATATCAATATTTTCCTGTTTGTTGCACTGCACACATTCACACACATTTCCTGAGCTTTAATTTGTTTTCTTAGGTTTATGCTAATGTTCTCATGTCCTTATTTAAAGCTGACCTTTGGGTCAATGAATCGAATAGCGTTACACGTCACGTCTTTAAAAAGAAGGTATGAATCACGGCTGTAAATTTATATAATTAAGTCTCCAAGTAAAGAAAGGATCAGTGTTTGATTACAGCAGAGAATAAAAGCCTCACAGCTACACAGACAACGGTTTGTATAAGAGTTTTCTAAATAGCTTCTGAAAACTAAGCCACCCACTGCTGCTTTGGGAGCTTGGATGATCCTCTGAATGGTCCCTGCTGGCTGATTCTTTTGATTAAGTATCGGGTCAGGCTGACCCAAGCCTGCAGCGCTTCATGGTTCTTTGTGATCCTGAATTTTAAATTCCGCCGTAGAGCTGAAGGACAAAACTAAGTCCAACTCTAAAGCTGCATAAAAAAATTAATTTATCTGATATTCAGAGGGAGATAAATTAAACCTGTACACTTTTATTTGGATTCAAAGTTCAACGTCTCCATGAAAGTTTTAAAGTCGAGACTGAAAACAAGTTGCAACACTTTCTGCAAGAGCTTTGCTCAAAACTTTAACTATTAGAGCCAACTGTTTGCCTGTTAGCAAAATATCTCTTGAACTATTGGAGGAAAGTAATCATTGGATGAACATTAAAGTCAATCTGATTAAAGACGTTCACCACAGCTAATAGCAAACATAAACATGGCTACGATAAAATTTAAACCAAATAGAAAACATGATTCTGAAAGATAAAGAAAAAAATAAAGCAACTGGACTTTTATTTTGTAAAGGAAGAGTTACACTAAATTCTGTGTAGATTAATCTCCCTCCCCTTCCTCCTGAGGGTCATCAGGGTCTTTGTTTTCCTGGCTGGCTGCGAATTACAGAGTGACTGGATATTAGGCTCAATGCTAAGTTTTAGAAAGATGTTTGATGTAAAATATCTTCCTTCACCTCCCTCTAAAACCTTTAAAACTTTAAAATCTGTCTTCTCTTGAAAAACGTCTGATCCAACAGGTGTCAGTTTATAAATATTTAGGATTTCTTTTACAAGAAAATATATTTTAAATATATTTATCATATTTATAAAGTTCTTTGTACAAAGGAGATAATCTTTGATGAAAGTGACGTTAAAGTGACAATAAATATCTGTAATAAATATGAATGCATTTTTGGAAAGATAACATTGATAACATATTGCAAATAAAAATTCACACCACTGACTTGAACCTTTGAGATATTTGCATGTGAATTAACAGGAAGTGATGTCAAAGGGGAATGTCTGCACGTAAACAGAACGTTTCTAAAATGTCCCAAAACCCAGACTGTTGAGAAGAATCTGATGTTTCTTTAGATTATTTTGAGTCTCTATCAGAGATGAAGAATTTAAATATTTCAATAAAGACTTTTTCTTAAAGAGTTCCCCTTTGATGTCACTTCCTGTTTCACGTTGGTTGAGCCAAGTTCAAAAGAAAAGATGTACAGCGGGTAAAATAAGTATTGAACACGTCACCATTTTTCTCAGTAAATATATTACTAGAGGTGCTAATGACATGAAATTTTCACCAGATGTCGGTAACAACCCAAGTGATCCATACATACAAAGAAAT
>NW_013952933.1:179308-181140 GCF_001266775.1 Austrofundulus limnaeus | reverse complement strand
ATTTCTTTGTATGTATGGATCACTTGGGTTGTTACCGACATCTGGTGAAAATTTCATGTCATTAGCACCTCTAGTAATATATTTAGAGAAAAATGTTGACGTGTTCAGTACTTATTTTACCCACTGTATATTGTGACAAAATGGGTAAAATGGTGTGTAATATGTCTAATTTTTCAAATATAAAGATGTTTTCTTTGCTTTCACATGCACTTTAAGAGACATCTTTAATTTGACCACCTGTCCAATACGGATTAATTTAAATGCGGGAAGGTTAGGTTAGCTAACAAACACCTACACAGGAAGTTACTGCTCTTAATTACAGATTAATAAGAAGTTAGGCTAAAGAAAAATAAGAATAATCTACAAGTGTTGTGTGGTTAATCACTTCAGTGAGAAGAGTGGGGACCAGCTGCAAGCACACACGCCAACATCTGTGTAAATATCATACCTGAAGCACACACACACCGCTCAGGTACGGTGTTATTACACACACAGAGACGACCATCTTCCACTCAACACACACACACACACACACACACACACATCCCCCTCTCTGTAATTACACTGTGGTGTCTGCGCAGCATCCGATCCAGATCCAGAGGTTTTAATGGCAGGATCTTTGAAGACCTGCTTCACACACACACACACACACACACACACACACCCAACGAGCCTCCTGTTTGAGTATCAATAAGATTTTTTCCTCCCTGTAGTTTCATTATGGAAATCCATGCAGCACATAATGATAAAATTCTGCTGCAGATCCACATTGTGAGTCTCTCTCTCTCACTTTTCATCTGTGCCGTGAGGAACTCTTCCAGCTCCGGACTGCATGTGAATYGGGAGGAAAAAGCCTTAAAATGCGACAGTGATGTACCGCAGCGCCGCGGCGGTTTCCCCTTAACAGTGTTCTTTATTATGATGCTTCAGATAGCTGCGAGAGCTGGAAACAAAGAGGAAGAGGACTGATGATATGCAGCGCAGACAACAGGGCGGCATCCAGACGCAGTGTAACGTGATCAGGCCCAACAGCCGAACCCGACTCACATACAGTACTTCACCAAGTTCCTAATGCATGGTAGGTGGTGCAGTGGTTGGAGCGAGGGGGTCACACGATCACCTCCTGGTCGGGAGGTTTCAGGGTGGAGTTCGCATGTTCTCTATGTGCTTTTGTGGGTTTTCTCTGAGTACTTTGGTTTCCTCCCACACACCAAAAACATGCATGTCAGGTTCACTGGTAACTCATTACTGATCGTTATGGCTGCCCTCAAAAAGACCAGTTGTAATGATACACAACTAAACACACAACATCATCACATTCTTTGTCTCACTGCTACGTGGGGCTGAGCGATATGGCCTAAAATCAATATCATTATATATTGATCAGTTCACCTAGAKAACAAGAAATGCACGATAACTTGTACCAGCCCCCATTACTCACAAGTACACAGTATAGTACGGTCATAACACTATACACTGTGTCCATGTTCTTAGTCAAAGTTCACAGTTTAGGTTTTGAACAGCTTTTCTGTAGTTTATATTTGTCATTTTAGTGTTTTTAATATATTTAGTAAAAAACATTTTTGGCAAGACTTGAGTCAGATATAGTCATACAAATATTTAACCATCTTCATAACTTTTCAGCACAAACAAACATTATTTATTATAATTTTATATTTAAAAAATGTATACCAAATATGTCTTGGACCGCACAAAATAACTTAAATACATTTGTTAGTAAGTCGGGCTCGTTTCCGGTGAGAGTTGGACTCCGCCAAGGTTCCCCTTTGTCACTGATTCTGTTCATTACTTTCATGGACAGAATTTCTAGG
>NW_013952933.1:175571-177980 GCF_001266775.1 Austrofundulus limnaeus | reverse complement strand
AAAATCGATACAGGGCTTTAGAATATCGATACAGTATCGGGAAATAAAATATCGCGATATTTCAGTGTATCGATATTTTCTTACACCCCTAACTGCTACAGCTGAACACCACTAGCAAACTAACTGAGCTCCTTGTGGTATTTCCTGCATAGAAACAGTGTTTTTAACACAGTGGTGACAAACTTGGGGATGGACAGTGGGGTGTCAAAACATCGAGGTGGGGTCCTACGTAGATTTTCAGAATGCATTACAATTAAAAATGACTACCACAAACAATTTTTTGCTTTTTCTGTAACAAAATAGATCAAATTAGCATGATGAATATTGTTACAAGCCTTTGTTTATTTGACCTCAGACTGGTGTTTATCCGTTAATAATAGCTGCAGGGTTCCTACAAGTTAAACAAGACTTTTTAAGGATCCACGGGAACCCTGAGTTGGGAGCATGGGTCTCTGCTGCTGTTATTTTGTGGGTCAAAACCTGAAAAGTTTGAGAAGGGGGTCTCTGCAGTCACTAAGTAGTTTTTTATTTTATTTTGTGAGCGTAGTTGGCCCACAGGTCAACCTGAACCCTGGGAGCCCTACTTGAAACGTTTGGGAACCACTGCTCTTATGAACACTCAAACATCTTTTGAAATTATAGAAATTTTCTGATTTCGTTGATTATAATATCTTACAGGTGTATAAAGACTGCAAAAATATACTACCTTTAAACATTCAATCAAAACTTGTTAAGAGAATTATAATCTTGAATGAAGATTTTTGAAAACCTAAATAATGAACCAGTTTGAAGGAGCGGAGTACAGCAATTCAGGGACTAAAAACTCTGGAATAATCTTAAGGTTGATATTAAAACTGCCAGAACAATGTTTATGTTTAACTCATAAAATATTCTGAACTCTTTCACTTCCAATGGGGAATTCCCACTCTTCTAGTTTAAAAAGAACTGGCGAAAATGCATCAAAATCAACCATTTTGATGACTTTTAAACCTTGTGCAGCTGCAGTTAGTGGTGGGATGTCGTTCTGCAGGTAAAATAATCAACATGCCTTATGGGAGAAGCAGTTTATTATCTGAAAAGCAGTTTATTTTAAGAAAATACATCTTAAAATGCAGCAGTTGCCACTTTTGGCCCTCAAACCTTGAGTTTGACATGTCTAAATTGCCCTGAGGTTCAGTTAGGACATGTATTCTGGTCTGTATTGTTTTATCAGAACCTTTTCAGAACAGTGGTTGTATTTTAATTCAATTTATCTCCAACRGAGGGAGAGGAAAAACAAAAACTACTTACAGAAATTTATTCAGCAGCTTCCTCCTAAACTCCAGGCACTGCCATGATTTTCTGTCTTTTACAACACAACGTTTTTCTTCATGAGAGGTCGGSCATTGTTCCTAAGTCTCGCCCGAACAATACTTGGACAAATCAGGAGGGTAAGAAGATTACTGGTGCCAGGTTAGGAAATATGATAGACTTCACACTTTACGGGCTCAGGAGGCGTCAGGCTCGTGTTCACGTACAGGAGGAGAAGAATGAACGGGCGGTAAACAAATGTAATTACCCGAAKAGAGAACTTTCCAGTAGGTGGTATTGATTTTCCTGTAGTGCGAGCGGCAGATGGAAGAGACGAATTTAAAACACTGWGATTAAAACACACTGGAGTCAGGCTGGGGAAAAGAAACTTTGCTCCAATCTGACTAATTACATTCATTTCAGTTGGAAACTGGTGATTCTACGCTGGTTTTGGTAGGAAGTTGTTAGCTTCTACAGCTTCTGGATTCAACCCTTTCTTAAATTTTTTAAATTATTTTCCACAGTTTCTTTGTTGTGATGAAATCACCTCCTTTTAGCTCATGCTAACTTTAAAAACAGGCAACATCTGACCTTTACAAAGCTGAATTGGTTGGTTAATTACCCACAGTTCTTTACTCYAAGGAAGCCAAAAGTGACACAAATCACTTTAATGACAGCCTGAACGTGACAAACCTATTTATTTTAGGGCTGGATATGGCTGAAAACTAATCATGATATAAGCGTTTCACATCAGTCGATAGATAATTATTGATAGTTTTCTTGTCAAACTGAAAATATTTGAAATACTGATAAACTGGTGACCTTTCCACTTTTATCCATAATTTCCTCTCGAGCTGTTGCATCTTCTCCTTTCATTCCACGTTCTTTGTTATTTTTAAGCACCGATGATATGGAGGACCGAAACTGACTTAAATAGAAATAAAATCAGAATTATATAAATGGACCAATAAATAAATACACTTAAAATGCACCAAGTAAGTTTAAAAATGAGAACTTTTACCTCATGTTTTATAATTTAATTGACCTTCATATTTATTTCTCCAGCTTAGTTCCAATAAATTATATATTTCAGCACATAATTTACATTTTACTTTAAAA
>NW_013952933.1:167486-173366 GCF_001266775.1 Austrofundulus limnaeus | reverse complement strand
CCTCCGTACTATGAGGCGTAGTGGTGAGACACGAAACTGCTGCTGCACCTTAATCCACAGGTTTGTTGCTAGCTTACTTGTTTGGCTGCAGACTTTGAGCTGTTGTGCGTCGTTTTGATACTTCAGTTTCAGCGTAAAAGCATCCTAAATCAATAATTTATTTCATATAACCCTGCGATGGTGGACCGGTGGATCGCTTGAAYGTAAGGAACCCTGGTTTACACATTTCAAAGTAAAGCATGAGTGGGAATTTGTCTCCTATTACCAGATTGAAGCTTTTATTTTGAAGGTGTTGTTCAGCTGAAAGGTCCTAGCTTATTTTACTAGAAAGTTATCATCCATTAGCTGTTAATAATTACTGATAATTATGGTGGATGAGTTTTCTATTTACATTATGGACATGAGTATCATGATTTATATCGTCATTAAACTATCGCCCAGCCCTACAATATAACCCCACCCCACCCCCCAATTCAAGCTGTTCCTTAAAGACTTTTGGTTCAAATCAAATGTAATAATCAGAGTTTCTTTTCATAAACTTCTTCACATTCATCCAGGATTTAAAAACCGAATTGATTTTCTCAYCACTGAAGGGCACGGCAACAAGGCAGCAAACTAATACAAAACACAGCAGACAAACAAAACCCTCCATCTGTGCAGAAAATATAACCTCTAATTACCACCTTGAGTGAAATACCAAGAGGAATATTTGTGAGACAAGTTTAATAAAGGCAGAGCTTCAAATACCACAGCAAGGACCCTCAGCCCTCAGTGACCATGAGTTTTAAAACTACCTTTCAGAGAGAAAACATAAAAAAAAAGRTAGATAAAGGTCAGATTTCAACCTTGGAACTGAAACTTAATGGAAAGAAAGACATATCTAAACTGCTCTGCTCCTTTAACCGATAAGAAATGTTGTCAGATAATCAATAAAAAGACAAAGAGTTACTGAGAAAGCTTTTTAAAACTACAGATACGAGACTTTAATTTGTGTTCTAGTTTAAGTTTTGATTGTTTGTTAAAAAAAAATCAACCTGAAACTAAAAATCAGTCTGAATTTTCAATTTTTTTTTGCTTATTTTATCAATGAGTTTTAAAAGWTCCTCAGTTTTCACAATAAATTTGACTTTTTAAAGTTGGTATTTGGGTGAAAAGGAGGAACTTTGTGGAAGGCCTGTTCTGAAAACTTCGACTGAATTTCTGTATCTAATGATCACTTTCAGGTAATTAATAAAAACCCAACAATAAACGCTTGAACGTTGATTAAAGCTGAGAACCTTTGTTTTGGAAAAGATAATAAATGAACCTGTTTGAGGCCAAACTGTCAAGAAGCACAAAGTGTTTTTTTAGCAGGAGGCAGATGAAACGATCACACGGTGACCACTGCTCTGCTGTCACAGCAGCATGCTGATGAGAAAACAGACTGATTTCCTTTGTCATGTAAAAAAAAGATAAAACGGTTTTAAAACTGATCCAGCTCCGTCCCAAAGGTGGACAACCCAAGGACGTTAAAAACAGTCATCTTTCACACATGAAAGAATTATTGGAACAAACAGGAGCGTCATCGATACAGACCTGCTGGACTTTAACACGAGGGACAAACTGACAAAACATCAGGTCAACGGAGACGAAGACGAGTCCTAAAACTGATGAGACAAAAACAAACAAAGCTCCTCCATGTCCTTTGTCCTCCATGTCCTCTATTCAGGTCTTTTTCCTGGCAGCTGCCTCTCTAACATCCTTCTCCCAATATACCCACTGTCCCTCCTCTGGACATGTCCTAATATACCCACTGTCCCTCCTCTGGACACGCCCACACAATCTCAGTCTGGTCTCTAACTTTATGTCCCAGTCCTTCAACCTTGATCTCAGCCCTGATCTTCTCCATCCTTGTCTCTCACAAGAACCTCAACACCTTCCTGTTCTGTCTCCTGTCTTTGTGTCAACAYCACTGTCTCCAAACCTTTTCTTTGACCTTTGTGGTYRCATTTCAAAATAAARCTGGTAAGTATTAAAAGTCTCACATCACTTTTCTTTAAATCTTCATGACTTTATGACTTGTTGTCTTCAGCTGTGACCAGTTTCCTGTGCAGCAGAAGGTTCCACCAGAGGTCACCTGACCCTTGTTTGATCACTCCTGGTGGGTYGGACCACAGTCTGGTAAAACTGCTKTTCCTTGGTCCTGATTARCAGCTAAACAACAAAGACCTCCTAACAAACAACTACTAAAACCATAAACCACAGGAGACCTGCTGCCGACACACGCCTAGAGAACAGAGCCATCAGAGATAGGTCACAGGTTCAGTCAGGATCCTGTTCAGGTCACGACCTTCGACCTTTGCAGCAGGAGACAGTTTATWGTTGGAGCTAACTGGGAGGAGAGCGAATCATGATGGAGGAAAACGTCCAAGCTGTTTTCATATTTGCACATCACTCGCCGACTCGCTTAGGCTCATCTTGAGAAATGACAGCTGCACGACCACCACGAAAACAACATTTCTAGAAATGGTGCAGTGTTTACAAGGAAGAAGATTGTTTTGGAAGGACAGCACTCCTGAGCTCAGCAGAATGACTGGCACATGGATTTGAGCCGGGATATTCAGCTTAATGAGGTTCTGATTGGCCGGGGGGCACAAAGACGGTGAGGACTTAATAAGACCACCAGCTGAGAACGGGGGGAGACAAACTAGAAGACAGAACTTAATTTCCTTCGTCTAAACTTTATTATGGAAACATTGTGAATTTTTGATTTGTTTGGCTGCAAATTGTTTTGTTTTTATTTTATTTGCATGAAAAATAGCAGCAGTCCTGTTCGCAGCGGGGAAAAGGGCTTGKTGAAATCTTGTTTTTGTCAGAAACTGGAGCTCAAGTAAAGAGAAGAACTTCCTGTCCTTTAGTTCTGAGAAATGCCATATTTCTGCAGTTCAGCTGGCCTCGGCTACAGTACTCGAAGCACCACTTAAACATTTTTTTAAACTGGCCAAGAGAAGTGCTTCTAGAGACCTGATGTTATGATTGTGCAGGGCTGTCGCTGCAGGCTTTTCTTTTTRTGCAGCACTTTGCTTTTTTATTCTCTGAATATTTAAAGTTTTGCTTGGTAATGGTTTATATCATGGTGACACACATACACACACAGAGTRCTCTAAAGACAAATGGGTTCCTCGTTTCTGAGATTCTTTTCTGGGAAGCTTTCCCATGTGAAACTAAAAATTTGAGTAAAAAAAATAGAAACCAAACAAAGGAGGGTGTCTCAGAGTCCAGCTACCTAGAACTTACGATGCACCTGTAGATCAGACGATTTAAAGTCTGATTTGTACTCCATCATCCATTGTTATGTTTGAAAACAAAATGGCGTAAATTTTGTGCAGAGTTTTATGGGGGCATCAGTGCAGAAAAGCGCTTCTCTTTTCCCAGCTGCTCGAGGTTGAAAGAAAATACAGCCAACTTTACTAAACGTACTAAAGCTATCGACAATTTCTGAGTAGAGGAGACAGCGTGGAGACACAGGCAGTTCTTTCTGCATCGTCAGTCAGAGATGGTGGCGAGGTCTGACAAATTTACAAAACACGTAGCTAGGAGCATCGAGGGGTCTTACAGACGTCCAGTTMGGTTTTCCGACWCCTTCTTTAGCTTGGCGACTCCTCAGGACGCCCTCAGGGCACAGTGCCAATCTTTAGATTCACAGARATTTGRCAAAAATTTTCAACCATAATTTGCTTTTCTTCTCCATAAATTTTGTAAACTTTGTAAGCGGTGGCGGGGGTGACAGCAATTATTTTATGAAGCCAGAAGAAGATACACAATGGATCAATTGCACCAGCTTGGATGGAGGAGGTTACAGCTTCAGCTACTCTCCCAGTCTGTCCACAATTTTGTTTAATTTCCATCAGTGAGGAGGAGAACGCTTGCTGACTAATTTAAAGTGTCAACGCCTTCTTTCAAAAAAACGTAAAATCTGCTGAATAGCAGTGTGCACCTTCATGCGTGGGACCAAAGCATCTCATGTGGACGAGGCTATCAAAGACCATAATGACCCTCTGGAGTGAGGGGAGGGAGAAACGTTTGCATGCAACAACAGCTAACTTAACTAAACTTNCGTAAAATCTGCTGAATAGCAGTGTAAGAAATACGTGTTTTAATATCGGCTGAAATCAGATGAAAACACAGGAAGTTCCCTTATAAATACAGTCCAGAAATCTTCAATGCCTGAGTTCGCCCCCTGCTGGCCTACRGCTGAATCCCAGGCATTCAGACAAACAATCTTCACTCTTATGCAATTACAGCTTTAAAAAATATGTGTTGTTTAATGATTCGGACATGTATCTACCCTATTTAATTAACACATAATATAACAAACATTATAAAAGTATTATAAAATAAGGAAACCCTAATACTCTGGTGTTGTTTGTAATATCAGTTCTAAGCTATAATAACTATAAATTTCTTCAGCAGAGTGCACCTTCATGCATGGGACCAAAGCATTTCATGTGGACGAGGCTATCAAAGACCATAATGACCCTCTGGAGTGAGGGGAGGGAGAAACGTTTGCATGCAACAACAGCTAACTTAACTAAACTTTAAACTTTAGAACATTTTAATTAACCTTCATTAAAAGGTGATTATGCTGATGTCCATGTTTGTTAGCAAAATATCTCATGAACATCTAAATAACTCCCAGAAAGTCACTGGAAGTTTGGAGATTGTCCAAACCAAGAAAGCTTCTGCAGCTCGTTGACCTCAACAAAAACGGGTCTAACTCAGTGAATTTTACAGGTATTAAGCTTAAACTTGGTGTGGTAGTCGATGAGAGTCATGCCCAATATACTCTGAGTGGGCGATACGCACTCCTCCATGACACACCTTGTCTTTTATTTTTAATATCAAAATCCATCAGGAGAAAGCAGTTAACGAGTTATGAATTTTGCCACCCGAGAAGAAGCAAATTATTAAAATGTGCTGACTGAAAATCTGTCAACAACAAAGTTCTTAAATCAACAACCTTTACAACCATCTCGAGGAYCATTATTTTGTTAGCCTCATATCAGATTTAACTCGACAAATTCCTATTTATTGCAGTGAAATTAGTCACACTGGTTTTTATATTAGTCTAGCAGTTTGGTTTGTTTTTCACTCGTTCTGAGAGCCAAACACTGAGGGATTGTTCCTGCGTTTCCTGCAAAATGTTAATTTTACGACTGAGCAGTTTACAGAGGGGGACAAATCATATTTCCTTAATGCTTGTCATCTATATTTTAAAGGGCCATAACAAAGATTTCTACTTGGCCCCACAGCAGAGAAATGACCACTGTATATCTGCTGGGCTTGATGGGGCTGTAGATCAATACCAGTGACTCTCCCATAACTCGCTCTGTGTGATAGGACTTATGGCTTCCACATTTCAAGCTGCTTGTGGGGGAAAAAAAATGTCCTGGACTAAAGAGAAACTCGCCAAACCCATAAATTATTTGGCACTTTTAGACCAAGAGTAGCTAGACTGAGCACGTTCATATAAACTACTCAAAGGAAAATTCTGCCTTTATTTTTTCTGTCAAAATGAACAAATTGTTTCCCTGTTGTTGATTTTTTTTTTTCCCCCATTCACGTTTGATGTTTTTTTAACTTTCTTGTGCTGTTTTAGTCACTCGTATCATCCAGAAGATAGGTGCTATGACTTTAAATTTTTGTAACATTTAGGGAAAAAAAAAGCAAACCTGTACATGGAGGAAGTGGAAAAGAAAGCCTTGATGTCCTTTTCAGGGGTGCCACCGAGCCATTGGTTCAGATATGTTGACGACAACATTTCACTGATCACATCAACTCTGTGGATGAATATATTAAGTTCACATGAGAGGATGCAAAAAATGGCAGGTTGGTGTTCCT
>NW_013952933.1:161873-167048 GCF_001266775.1 Austrofundulus limnaeus | reverse complement strand
ACATTGCTCTGTTTGTGCCGGGGCACCGGATCTTTGGGGTGAACCAGGCTTTGCCGTAATGTGTTTTGGGGTTTGAAAGCCAACGATAGCCATGTGATGTGAGTATCAGTCACATGGAGGCAGGGCTTAAAAGCCTGAATTTTGCCTGAAACTCTCAGACTGAAGAAGTCTCTTGGAGGAGAGACGAAACATTTCATTAGAGAAGAACCCGTCCAGAAGACCTGCACAATTTTTTTCTTTTTGATTTTTTACCTGGATTACTGAGATGCATCAGGACGTGTAACATTTAGACTTTTTTTACTGCACATCGTCCCCATAGAAACATTTTCCTAATTTATTCAGACCCTTAAAAAGCATTGCCCTATTTAAAATCGGCTCCAGCAAACTGACTATTATTGTGCTAGCCTTTTACATATTTTAGCTAGCCTCTTTGCTTCTTTTAGTCTCTTTATCTCGCTACTTTTAGCTTCTAGCTAGCCTCCTTGATAGTTTCTCTTATTCTCATGCTACCTTTAGCTTCTAGCTAATCTCTTTTATAGCCCTTGTCTATCTTCTTGCTACATTTAGCTTCTAGCTAACCTCTTTGATAGCCCTTTTTTATCTTCTTGCTACATTTAGCTTCTAGCTAACCTCTTTTATAGCCCTTTTCTATCTTCTTGCTACATTTAGCTTCTAGCTAACCTCTTTGATAGCCCTTTTTYATCCTCTTGCTACATTTAGCCTATTAACCTCTTTCCTTTCTTGCTATTTTAGCTTCTAGCTAACCTCTTTGATAGCCCTTATCTACCCTCTTGATACTTTTAGCCTTTTAGCTAGCTTCCTTGATAACTTCTTTCCTATCTTRCTAATTTTAGCTTCTAGCTAGCCTCCTTGATAGCCTCCTTTATGTCCTCTTGCTACTTTGTGTCTAGTTAGCCTCCTTGATAGACTATTTCCTATCTTTTTGCTTCCTTTAGCTTCTAGCTTGATAGCCTCTCGCCAGGCACATGGCTAGCCTCTCGCCACGCACATGGCTAGCCTCTCGCCACRCACACAGCTAGCTTCTCGCCACGCACACGGCTAGCCTCTCGCCTTGCACACAGCTAGCTTCTTGCCACGCACACAGCTAGCCTCTCGCCACGCAGACAGCTAGGCTCTCGCCTCGCACACAGTTAACCTCTTGCTTTTTTAACCTTCTAGTTAGACATTTGCTACTTTTCAGTTTTTAGCATTCACTTGTGTTTTTTCAGAAAATGCCAGTTCTGTAGTTTACATTGCAGCTAAAATGTTGTCGGCTGTTTTATGCCCCCATTGGTGCAGAGCATGGAGCTGTTATTTAAACACCAGCTGGGGTAAATGTAATGTTTAGATGAATCTGAGGTTGAAGGTAGGCCTGGTTCCTTTAACTGGTTTATGGTGAACAAATGAAGCTGTGTAGGTTTAACCAAATAAACTGAAGTATTTTTTGACCCAGAGATACAAACAAATTTCTTTGCCGTTTAAAAATCAGTTGGTTCCAAATTGGTTTAAATTACTAACACAGAGATTGTAGTTTTTTAAGCTAACAAGACCATTAAACTCTTATATTTTGCAATTAAGTTCCTTGGTGCAGCTTTCAATCAAACCGCTGCTCCTCTGAGACTCCTAACTCTGCACTTTCAAAACAATTAGACCCAAAAAAAAAAAAAAAAGAAACAGGAGCACAGACACACAATGAACCGGAGCAGGAGAACCATAATAACAATTAAGCCGACTATTCATCCATCGCTTTGCAGTTTACCAGCGAACGCTCCGGAGGTTTCTGGAACTAATTCAATGAATCACGTTTGACAGGAGGTGTCTTATTTTACCCATTAGTTTAGATCCAACACAGACTCTGAGATTCTTGTTGTTAGAGCCAGTTTGATTCAAACCGAGACTGATGGAAATCTGATAAAACCTGAACAAACAAACCAACACTTCCAGGTGACTTGATCTGCATATTTAAACAAATTTATCTGTTTTTATGAATGTGGATTCAAAACATCTAGAGCCACTGGGTGACACTTCCTGCTGGGGGAAATCTATAAATTATATTTTGCACATCTAATAGTTACTTTCTAAAGAGTCAATATATTACATCCACTGGTGCATGAGATATTTTGCTAACAGACAGGAATACTAAACACTCCTCTTTGAAAAAAATATGTTTTGCTTAAAAAGATCTGACTTCAGGTTTCTGCAGGAGGCCAATGAAGAGAAACTAAAACAAGATCAGGCTGGTTGTTGCAATGCATTCTGTGATTTGTAGTTTAAACAGTTTTACAACTGTGGATTGATTAGAACAGATAAAGTAGCATAACAATCAAAACTCAAAAATACGTTAATTTTTCAGTCAGTGAATGCACCATAACTAATCCTCATTTATGTTTTTAAAGACTGAAGACAAGTTAGCTGCATCTGTAGGGTTTTTAAAACCCTGTTCCAGCATTGTTTTAAATCTCTTCTTCCTTCTTCAGTGTCATTGTCATTTTCTCCTTCAGCACTCGTGGTTTGCCGTCAGCCTCGGTCCTGCTGAGTGCCATCACACAGCAGCTCACAGGACACTTTAAAACCAGAATCCTGCTTCTGAGAGTCGGGAGGGGAGATTAGATTTCAGCCTGAGTGTTTACTTTGCCTCCTGCGTCTCCCGCTCAGCACTCTGACCGTTTGCTCCAGTTTTCTAAWACAGACTGAAGCGTGTCCACAAACCCACGCAGACATCAGGAAACAAGGTAGACGGTGACGGTGGGGGATGCCGGGCCCAGTTTATCCTATTGGGACGAGGCTGAGGACAAAATATGAAGTTCAAGACGAAAGAAATAATCTTAAGTTTTTATTCTCAGTAAATATTCATTTAGGAGCAAGGACAGGATATGACCTCATTCCTTTAAGGAATTCACATTAAGAGCTTTAATTCAAGATGGCCGACACAGTCACGTCTTCAGGACTCGGCTACAAAAACTTTACCTCATTATCTGACATTTATAGAATAAGTTAGAGACATTTTTAATAGTTTCATTTATTAGACATGACAAGATGCTAATCAGTAATTATTTAATTAAATAAGACTTAGTATTTAGTAAATTTCTGTCTGTCTCTAACCGTCCTGGAGTTCAATCACAAACCTGATAACAGTCGTTTTATAAATCAAATCATGAGGTGGCCAAAGATTCCCACCTCTYATCGCTCTGAGCAGCTAAAACAAAGAGATAATTACGTCTAAAACTTTCTAATACTTATCAGGTTTCAGTTTATCAAGCCTGCTTGTTTGAGAGAATAAAGCAGATTAGAGCCTTTAAAGATGTGGATTATAACTCTATTGTGGAGTTATTATCTGATATTTCTACTATCTTGACAACAAYTAGCTTAAAAAAATCACAAGCTGAATCATTACACCGACTCTGTGAACCTAATTTTAGTCATTGTGGAAATACCTCCAGGAGAGACAGAAATGAGTTGTGAGCCCTCCCACGTCTTTGTTGTATAATAAACGAGCCGGTCTAAAAGTTAATGGCAATTCACCAAAACGATTTAGCCTCAAGGTTAATGAGGATTCCTGTTCGGGGTCACAAACAGGCACCGGGATAAATTGGCAAATTTGCAACAAAAAGAAGCGAGTGGCTCTAAAAGCGCTGAACTTCAGATTCTTCATATCAGCCGGTAATGAACGAGGCGTAATCCAACAGAAGCTGTAACGAGCAGAAAGTGGCACCACCAGTCCGTGTCTTATTTAAAAACTCCACTAATGAGAGATCTGAGAACGCAAAAACTGATTCAAGACAAAGAAAAAGCTCGTTTGGGAAGAAGGAAGATGGTACAGTTTGTCAAACTACTGATAAAATAAATATCAAACTACAAGCAGAATGAGCTCATTTATCTGATAAAAAAAAATGAGCGAGCATTTACAAAAACTTCTGCAGAGCTTCGACTCTCAGCCCGGCTTCAAAAACCAACAACCAATCAACAAACAATCAACACAGCGACTCAGAAATGGTTAAACGCCGAGTTCAAACTTCGCCAAATTAGCCGAGGTGAAACAAACCTGAACGCTTGGCTGTGAAACAATAGCTGGCATTGATTGTGGTATGTGGCTGAAAGCTGCGTCCACTCGTCTGCCGGTGACTCAGTGTCTCTGACAGCCTACATGTGCTGTAATTAACATCAAAACCTTATCTGTCGGCAGCACACGCCGACTGTCAAACGCTCAAACTCCAGCAGCTTCGTCRTTACAGAACTGCAGAAACAGAAAACTGTTTCCAATATGGTCTAATATCCTGACCAACGTCTGTCACATTAAACCTGTGATGAAGACAAGCATCACCAGGAGGAAGAGGCAGAGGAAGGACAAGCATGGAGACACAAAGAGCAACCAGAGTTTAATAAACTGAAATAAGGAAATAAAGCTAATAAATCACTGCTGCAGGGAGATAAAACCTGGGTTTCTCTCCCGGACCTGCTGCCTCCAGATGAGCCGAAGATGGAGACATTATATTCCCTAATTAGATTCATCCTCTTTGATTTAGCAGAAGCTAACGACTAGGGGTGTCCTGATCCGATATTGATATCGGTCCGATATCAGCCAAAARACGAGTATCGGATTTTATCRGCCTGCATAAAAAATGTCCRATATAAGCAGTTCAATCCTGCAGTCCACTGACTCCGCTCCAGCTTCTCTATCAGCAGCGCTTGGAACCAGCATGCAGACCCCACAGCAGGCTAACACAACAGCAGAGCAGCCAGCGGGCTAACAAGAAAGTAGCAAGGAAGAGCAGTGATGTCAGCGGTGTGGCAGTATTTTTTGGTCAAATCTGAAAAAGACGTCGCTGCCGAGTGCAAAACATGTAACGCGCAAGTTCTCCGTGGTGGGACAGAGCAGGGGAAATTTAATACAACAAACCTCATCGCACATTTCAAGCAGCATCACAAAATACAGCATGAGGGTTCTCGCAAGGCCACGGAGGCGAAGAAACAAAGTTCTGGCTCCTTTAAACAACCAACGCTGTCCGAAACATTTGCAAAGCGTGACAAATTGCCACGGAACAGTAAAAAGGCATTAGCCATAACAGAGAAGCTAGCGCAGTTTATTGTGCTCGACGACCAGCCCCTGTCGTGGTGAGTAATGTCGGGTTTAAATGGCTAATTGAGCACCTCGAGCCTCGCTACATTATGCCTAGC
>NW_013952933.1:152535-160938 GCF_001266775.1 Austrofundulus limnaeus | reverse complement strand
ATAATTTATTTATTTTTTAATAAAATATAGTTAAAAGCTGGATTTTACCTTTTTAGTTTTTTGAAATAACTTCAAAAATCTAAATCTTTTTGGCTCCCATCAAACAGAACTGTTAAACATTTGTGTTCTAAATAAGACTTTTCAGTGAACTTTAATGTGRACACTGCTTTAGAGAGACTTTCTGAACGACTGAACTAATAACCACGTTTTATTACGCTTGCATAAAATGAGAAACTGTCATAAAATATCCAAATGTATGACTAACRTATCAGCTGCTGGCAAACTCCTCTCAAATATAAACCTTTATCTGCAGCCAAGAGCTGCTCTCATGACTCAAAACCGCTCCCGTCTTCTCAGGTTTGTCTGTTTCTGATTAAAGTTTGATGTGAAACAGAAAGACTTCAGTTGATCRGTAACGTGCAACGGTACGCCTCACACCCGTTCACAGATCGATCCGCAGAAACAGAAAGTTCTGAGAACGTCCTTCAGAAATGATCGTGTTTGCAGTCCTCCCTGTCTGCAGCCTGCATTAATGAGATGCGTGGGTTTTTTTCCCCTGCACCTCCAGCGGCGTCACGCACACACACACACACACACACACACACGCTGCTCGCCGTCTACATCCTCCCAGAGGCGCCGGTCGCTCGCACATTTCCATTTCAAACCCGGTAACTTTCACAGGACCTTGAACTCGAACCAGTCCTCCGGTGGACCCCTAACCAGCTCTGAATCTGTGCTGCTCTTATTATTTTCAGCTCTAATTTGGCTAAAAGTTGTTTTTGGATTCGTGGGAGATTTTTTTCCAGCTAGGCAGTCTGGTCCTTGTACATAAAAGATATTAGTTTCAGATCTTCTAGAAAGTTGTTTTTGTTTGTTTGTTTTTCTAATCATCTTTTCCAAAAAAAAAAAAAAAGTGCAAACTTTTCAAACTACAAGAAAAACTCCTGGGAAAATAGAAAGAGATGGAGACTTTTGCAGACATAACATTCTAGTTCCTGTCCTTGGACACAAAAATAGACAAACAGGCTTACAGGATCCCAAATGATCCTGACAAAACATCATTTAAGACATAATTTAGACTAAACTCAATTAAATTAAATAATTTTCCAAACCTTAAAGCCCAGGAATGTTATTTTTAGTTTAAACTGCAGCTCAGATCTGCTGAATGTTTATTTGGTTTATTTCTCAACAAACACACAAACACACACGGCCCCACAGATACAGGAAGTGCCTTTTTCTTGTCCTTCACACAACAGTGTGGCGTGACGCATGGGTTTCATCACACAGACCCTTTAATCCTGCTCACCCAGCGTCCTCGCATTCCTTCACAATCAGACCCTCGGCCCAGAAATGTAAACAACCAGCCGACTGCACAGATCTGTGTGTTTATCACCTTTTAACCCCACACACACACACACACACACACACACACGCAGTTTCATTGACAGCAAGCTCGTCCAGAACACTTATCAGAGCAGACCTGGAACAGACAACCCTAATTTGACGAGTAAACATCACTAATGAGGTTCTTTGTCTCAACTAAAGCAAAACGTTTTGAATTAAAAAAAATCTTTCACTTCCTGGTTCTGAGCATGTGTTCTTTATTATCTGGGAGGGGGCGGGGCTTAGAGTCAACTGCACGGGGACAAAGTTCATGTTAAAGAGGGAAGAGAAGAGAAAATGATGACAGGAGGAGGGGGAAGTGTAAAACATGAAGCGCAGGAGGAGGGAGGACAGACTGGATGAAGTGAGAAAACAGGAGGAGATCAGAGGAAAGGAAACAAGGAAAGGAGGTCAGAGTTGACTTTACTACAACGTGATAAACAGGAAATACCATCTGATGGGAGGAATCTCAACAGGAAACTAATGAATCTGGAAAAGTTTCTGTCCAAGAAACAAAACCTTTTCTTTAAACTGTCAGCAAGAATCTCAAACTACAGACCAGACCACAGTTTCACCATCATCCCCCTCTTTCTCCTGTAGAGCTTGGGTCAGAACGACCAATGAGGCCTCAGCACTGAAGCCTCGAGGGTCATTTTGACCCAAAACCAACAGGAGGTTTCAGTTTGTACAGGGCCAACTTTAGAGCCCTCCATCCATCGCAGGATCTTTATTCCCAAACTATTTCTAGACTTTTCTATTGCCCCTTTTAAAGACCTTAAAAGTTCTCAACAAGCTAGCTGTATTGCTCAATCCAATATTAACTCTACCCAAAATACAGATACAATTAAAGGTTTATTATTATTATTATTATTATTATGCAAATCACCCACTGTCAGATCATCTCACGGGATGGTAAGAACCAGACATCTTCTGGTGTTTTGTGGATGACTTGGCTTCAACTCCAACAAACTTCTGTAAAACTCAATGATTTTCAACCATTTTTGTGCTTGCTAATGTTGACCAGCTGTGGCGGCCATCTTGAACTGGTTATTGAAGGGGCTCACAGAGTTTTGTTGAAATCCGCCCAGTGTTTCCTGAGATATTTTGCTAAAATACTAAAGTTTTGGGTCCGTTGTGCTCAGAGTATGCATTGGTGAGGACTATGAGCTAGTAGTACCACACCAAAGTTTAGCTCATTGTCTGTAAAGGTTGCAGGGATTGTTGTGTTTGGCTGTGGCGGCCATCTTGAACGTTCTAGATTACTTCCTGTGAGTTTTTTTTTTCAAACCCGTCTGGTTTATGAGATATTTTTCCAAACTCTTAAAAAGTTTACTTTTCTATCCCTTTTAGGATGTTGTATTGACTTCCAGACATGTTTAAATCTAATCTAAACTCAAATTATACCTTAGCCGAAAGCGAAACCTGTCCGTCCGTCTGTTTTCTTCCTCTTATCCAGGGTCAGGTCTTGGGGGCAGCAGCCTAAGCAGAGAGACCCAGACTTCCCTCTCTCCAGCCACTTGGACCAGATCCTCTGGGGGAATCCCAAGGTGTTCCCAGGCCAGCTGAGAAACATAGTCCCTCCAGCGTGTCCTGGGTCTTCCTCTGGGCCTCTTCCCAGTGGGATGTGTCCAGAACACCTCACCAGGAGGCATCCTATCCGGATGCCCGAGCCACCTCAACTGGCTCCTCTCAACGTGGAGGAGCAGCGGCACTACTCTAAACCCTAACCCATGAATTATGTATCATCATATTTTGACCCTGTAAGGACTATTAATCATGTCAAAGTAGGTGACTGCCTTGGGTGGTGGGCAATAATCAAACATTCTGACAACCGATGAGAATAAACCACCTGATTCCACGTTTTTATTCTGAACCTTCAAAGTTTGCAACAAATCAATCCAGTCCAAAACGTTTAAACTAGTGAAGTTTCTCTACAGCCGGTTCTGAGCTCCTCCCGAGTTCGCTGGAATCCACCCCCAGACGTGGAGCGGATGTTTGTCTAATTGAGGCCGAATCCTAAAACCCCGGTTCTGGACTCCAAACCCAAACAGAGCCTAACTCGCTCTGACAGCACGCATGTAAGACACTTCTGCACCGAGAGGAGTCGAAGCGTCGGTGTCCTGACCTTCCCACGACCTCCTGCTCTGGTTTTATTCTGCGAGGAATTCCCACCGAGATTCTAAAATTACCTTGAAGCACAAACACGAGCCGAAAAAAAAACCCAGGAATTAAATATCCGACGATCAGAGCTGGGTATTAGTCAGACCGGACCTGAACACTTTATTTCTTCTCTAGATTAATGTAAAGAAAATCCTGTCGATGCAGGAAAACAGAGCTAAATCAAAGTGTTGCTTTTATCCCCACCAAGTGTTTCAGATTAAAAGCCTCAGATTTTATGACTCTCTAAAGCCGCTACAAGACTTTTGATTTGAAACATCTGTTGCAGGAAATGCTGAGGTTGTTGTTAACTCCTGCGACAGTGCCTTTATGTAGCCCAGATGAGCAGGTTCAGGTAAAACATGGAAGTCTGAGATCGAGACAGGAAGTGGGAGCTTGAACCCATTCAGCAAAATAAATGACCAAAACACTCAGAACTGGCTGTTTGGAACAGCATCCATGTGATCCAGACGCCTCAGATGAGTCACAGACCAGAACTGCAAGTAATCAGGGAGTGAGGTCGCCGCTCAGAACCAAAACTGAAACCAGTTCCTGATCTGGGGGGAACTTCAAGGGGGAAAGAAGCTGACGAAGCAGTTTTCTGAAAATTAAGCTCCAGGAAAACTATTTTAGTCAAATATTCTCAACATTCTTGACAGTTTTATTAAAGACCCAGTGTTTTACTGAACTGAACTTTGGTTCACCATGACACCAATCAGTCACCTGACAGAAAAATGCAACTTTCAGCACAAACAATGTCGACTTAACTTCTTGTTCATGAGTCAGAGTGTTGTGAGACAGTAAACATGTCTATGTGCGTCTCAAAATACAAGAAAAAATAAACAGCGCCAGTTAGAACGATGTTTGAGAAACTGGGTAACAATAATCTGATTTACCACCAGGCAAACCAGCTTTGTTTGCTTCAGATTAAAGCTTTCACACGGATGTTTAATCCCGTCAGAAAGTTGGTCAGAAAACAGCTAAAAGACACGGCAGAGCCAGAGATAACGGCAGAAAACTGCAGACAGGAAAACACTATGATCCACAGTGACAGAATGAAAGTGAAAGATGAGGCCGACCATCATCTTCAGACATTACCTTTTAATCCTCAAAAACTAAACGATTAATATGACAAATTAATTCCTCTAAATCATCAAAAGATATGCCCTCTCTAAGAATCTGCTTCAACTTGTGTCTAAAGTAGAGACTTAAAGCTACACAGCAGTTTTTAAACTGTGCTGTTCGGACAAGTAAAACCAGAGTGATGATCAATAATTTAYGGCACTTTTTGTTATATTTGGGAAGGAGGCAGTGAAGGATAAGCAGATTCACGGGAAAAACACCTCAATCCACCCTCTGCTCCCCAACCGAACAAACACAAAAACCCCAAACTCCTTTCTGACTGAGCCCCGAAATTATTTGACGAGCGCCAAAAAATCTRCGGGAAGAAGAAAATAAAAAACAGCAAAAGTTTAATAAAGTTTGGCGGCGATAGAGACGGCGAGAGTGAGGAGAGATTCATGACCCTAAGGAGGACCGGGCCGAGCAGAACTTCTTCAGACCCAAGAGAGAAGCTCAAAGGCAGAGATGGAGCAGTCTCAGRCAGAGTTCGAGGACGTAGGAGACCCATTATTTGATTTAAAAAAGGAAAGAGGAGCACCGAGCAGTCTGCCAGGTGGCACTAATCGTTTTAAACCACCAACAGGTTTTCTCAACCCTAAAGTGAACCTGGACCAATAAAAAGGTCAGAACTGATGTTGTGATTAAAGTATTTAACAGTAAATTTATCTTCCCTCCACTCATCACCTGACAAACATCACTGAGCTCAACAGCAGCGAAAGTTGCCTGTCCTGAAAATGCAGAACTGAACCTGATTAAACACAGATTTAAATAAAGGAACTTTCCCTGCATCGTTTAATCAAACATTTTTTTATTTAAAATGTCCAGAAAACTGGAAAGACCTTTATTTTTCCATTTACACTTAAAAGGAAGACTTYACCAAAAAATTTAATTATTCCTCCCGATTCCAGAATTAAAACACAAAAAATGGCTGTAATTCGTAAAGCTTTACAGACACAGAGATAATATTTGGTGTGGTAGTAGCTGAGAGTCATCCTCATCACAAACTCCAAGTTCCAACAAATCAAACAAGAGATTAATTTTAAAAATATCCTCGTCCAAATTCTACAAGAAGCAGCTTTTTTTTTTTCACACCTCTGGAGTTTGATGTTTCCGCTCTCAAAAAGTCAAATTTACAGAAATTTTTAAAAACCCCACAYGAACAATCAGCATCCCAGGTTTATYGGAGCGCTGAAAACCAATTTAAAATGCGCCGGCTCCTTCTGTAATCAGCAGCAGCGAATCCCTGATTACCGTCGGGGCGTGAACCGTGGCGGCCGTGATTGCACGATCAACAGGAGAAACAACAGTTTTGACCCGGCACGTCGGACACCCACACCTCCTCATCTGCAGAATTAAAACCAGGAGCAGGCTGAGGGGGAGGAAAAGGGCCGAGGAGGAGGAGGAGACCGTAGTTTGGAGGTTTTCTGTGGTGGAAAGCAGCAGTCAAAACACGAACATTTAAACACACACCAATTTGATTGGGCACATAAGATGTTGGACAAATCCCAAATATTAACATATTCATGGCTTTGGCTTTGATTCAATCAACCTAAGCTGTGATATTTATTTGTTTATTGATGTTCGGTTCATTTTTTAACAGTTTATCAGTTATTCTACAAAATCAAAAAAGTTCCCCGTCGAGCTTCACAAAAATAAACATCAAAACCAGAACGATGTTAATATTTATTCTACGTCACAAAAGAAGAAATAAACCATCTTTTTTCTGACGGTTGTTTAAATAATGTCTCCTTCCAACAATCACTAACTAATAAATGAAATTTTATTCTGATTTATGTACATTTTTAAAAGAAAAAGACAATTTATAACCAAAGAAACTGGCGGGTTTTTTAAGTCTTTTAGACCAAAAAATAGATTAAATACAATTTTTTAGACATTTAGCCTTTATAAATTATTTTATCTGCTTTTTTTTATTTTACCACAGGAAATCTTTTAACTTATTTTATTTGCACCATTAATAGATTTTAACCATTTCTGTTCAATGTGCACCTTATTTATAGCTTTTAATGTGATGCAAAACTTACATTTATTTAAATTGTAAGCGTTCCTTTACACCTGAAAATTAAAGTGCCTGTGACATCCAATTTTTGTAATAAATATGAGGAGCAGTTTTTAAAACTAAACATTAATAACATATTACAAAACAAATTTCACATTGCTGAGATGAACAGTTGTTGAGATATTCGCATGTGAAGAAACAGGAGGTGATGTCAGAGGGGAACGTTTGCACGTAAACTTACTAAAATTGCCGACAACCCACATTGTAAACAATTTTATGTTTCTTTATATTATTTTAAGGCTATCAGAGAGAAAGTGTCAGGTCAAATAATAGTTTCAATAAACAAAGACCTTTTCTTAGAGTTCCCCTTTGATGTCACTTCCTGTTTCACTTCAAAAAGAAAATCTGCCAGTTATGAGACAAAATGGATAAAATTGGAAGTTTTACGCCAAGATACTTACATAAAAATAAGTTTTCTTTGACTTTTTGTATGTGAAGAATATGCATGTCACGGGAACTTTAAACTAAAATAAGTGATGACGTGACGGCCATGTTGGTTTGTATTTAGTGACGTGCTCATGTTGACCACCTGCTGCTACCAACAGCTAACCAACACCAGCCTCTGAGCAGTTTCAGACGCAGGTAAGAGGTCGATGTCGGGAACATTTAGGCCTTCAGCTCTGCAGATAAGTCGCCGCTCTCAGCGTGAGAGCAGCTTTCATTAGAGACACGTGGTTTTAATTACAGCCCACACAGGCAGACCTCGACGCCTCCGARTACCCTGAATGATGGAGGTCTGCTGCTCAGACATGTGGTTTTCTACTTGAGATGTAACCGTGAGCTGTTTTCAGATTCGAGGGTTCAGAGTTCAGGTTTAGATAGTCAAAAAAAAAAAAAAGAACACGCGTCACTGAAATCCATCACTGGAAATTCCCACATCTGTTGATCGTTTGGGTTTTTTTTATTTATTTWTTTAGGAATTCCTCAAATCAGAAACTCCCGTTGAAAATGAAAACCCACATTCTGACAGGATTACTGGCTGATCCTCAGAAATAACTTTTGTTGAAACAATAATCTGATCATGTATCTGCAGCTGAAGGTTTTATGTTTATATTACACCACAAACCAACATTTCACATTGGGTTTATCTTAAATTTAAAAAAGAAAAGCTTGGTCCTTACTAGATAGCTACTGGGTACATATACWTGGTACTAATGTGTACTTACAGAGTACATACCTTGTGACTCTGGAGACTGAGATATTATGAAGTTACCTTGTACTTTAAGGGCATTTTCCTACCAGGTACATTCCTGGTACTTACAGTACCACAAGTCACTTTATATTAGACCCTGGTCTCTGTGGGTACCCTGTCAAGTACCAGGTACAAACCCTGTCAGTACCAGCTATATATATTAGTAGTATCAGGTACATACCTCATCAGTATTCAGCTATGTACTCTGTTGCGYACTAGGTAGATATAGGGATTGATGAGGTTCAAACTAAGAGTGCACCAGTTATGTACTGGGTATGTACATGGTACATACATAAAAACTAGGAGTGTAAGAAAATATCGATACACTGAAATATCGCGATATTTCATTTCCCGATACTGTATCGATATTCTAAAGCCCTGTATCGATTTTTTTAAAGGTTTAAAATGTCAACCTTCTTGCCAACTGTTCATTGTTATGTTGTAGTTCAGCCTCTGACCACTAGTTGGCAGC
>NW_013952933.1:146471-148063 GCF_001266775.1 Austrofundulus limnaeus | reverse complement strand
CACACACACACACACACACACACACACACACACACACACACACACACACGTGAAAAATAAAACTTGTTTAACCCCATTAAGAATGATCACATCTTATTTCAGTTCTTTTTCTTCTCAAAGTAAGATTTCAAAATAAAAGCCCAAGCACTATGACCCATCACTCAATCCTGGAGCTAAATCCCTCACTGCTCCTTATAAATGTTATAAAACATTAAAAGCGAGTAGTGTTTAATCAGATTCATGATAAAAACATAAATCTGAAGCAGCAGAGGAGCTTCAGATCTTCATATTTAATATCCTATATAACTATAATAAATCACTTTTTTTCATTGTGTCAGATTGAAGCCTCATCGCAGATAATTTCATATATTTTTGATTTAGTTGCTTCTTTTATCTCCGCTTCATTTGGATGAAAACAAACCCTGACTGCCGTGATGCAACAYCCCCCTGAGCAGCAGCAAGTCTCCCTTATTTTACACAAAGAACTTCCTTCCTCCAGCTGCCAGCTCAGCCCCCGAGGACGAGGCACTTTGGTTCAATTAGGCACCTTTTTATGATCTAAAATCACTATTTATATCAAGTTAAGAGCRTCTTACAGTGAAGACTTTTACAGCTCTAATTCAGGGGGGAATCTGCGACGGGTTATTTGAGCTTCTCGTCTTTTTTTCCCTCAGTTTTTGGCGTGAACTTTAACGCTGATTGGCCTTCCTGATAAATAATCACATGATTTCATCTCAAACAGGCGTTTTTATAAAGCGTGCAAAATGCAGGCGGATGGTTTAGAGTTGAGCGAGTGGTTGGGAGATCGCATCAAAAATCATTTCGGTGACACGTTTGTATGATGTAATAATTCTGCTTTCTTTCAAACTCGTTTTACCCAGACTCTAAAACTTTCAGTTATGGAGGACTGAAACTGGCATAATTAGAAACAAAAGCAGGAATATATAAAAACGGCCAATAAATAAATAAATAAATACACTTAAAATGCACCAATTTAATTTAAAAAAATGAGAACTTTACCTCATTTCATAATTTAATTGACTTTCATATTTATTCCAGCTTTGTTCCATTAAATTGTATATTTTAGCACATAATAAAAATATGTATTTTTGTTTCTTTTTACTTGTACATACATTTATGTCTTAAATGATTATATTTAATTATTTTATCATTTTTCCAATAAGTCTTTATTTCCATGTGTTTTTACAGTACTTTGTCTCCCGTTTTCACTTTATCTTATACATTTCTGCCTCATCATGTAAATAAGGTGGGCGGGGCTTCTTGGGTCAGCTCCGCTCCTGTTGGTCAACAGACAGGAAGTAGCAGGATCCATGTGCAGATYTTCACTGCTGTTGCCCCAGTTTAGATTAAACTAAAACTTAAAGTAAACTAAACWGAGGCAGCAACAGCAGCACAGTAGATGGATTCTGCTACTTCCTGTCTGTTGACCAATAGGAGAGGAGCTCAAGAAGCTCCACCCACCTTGTTAACAAAGAGGCAGAAATGCACAAAGTAAAACAAAACAGATGGAAATAAAGAGACTTGTGGGAAAAAAAGATAAAATAAATATCATGTAAGACAAATGCATGTAC
>NW_013952933.1:141689-145053 GCF_001266775.1 Austrofundulus limnaeus | reverse complement strand
GAAGAATTGAGGCAGTTCTGAAGGCAAAAGGGGGTCCAACCCGTTACTAGCGTGGTGTACCTAATAAAGTGGCCGGTGAGTGTAGTTTTCCTTCACAACATATTTCATTTTTGCAAAGCTCTTTAGATTGAAACTGTCAGGGACAAATCCAGGGTCACTTAATGATCACTTATTAGGAATCATTTTAGCAGCTGCAGGAAAACGACCCCTCGCCCTGACGGATAATCATTTTTAGAAAAAGGTAGATAAATTTCAGCTAAATTCTCCTGTTTTTTGGTTTTCAACGCTTCTTTCTGAGCTGCAAAATAAAAGCATCGCCATTATTAAGTGTCAAAATGACTTGAGTGGTAAAGAAACCAATTGTTGCATTGGGGGGTTGAGTTTAAGACTTACACAATTAACTCAGTCAGGGTCGTTCCTCTCTAAAGCCACTTATTTGAGCCGATAAAAACGGACAGAACGATACGACTCTAGGCTTTAGCCGAGGTCACCGTGCAACCTCGCCCTCATGCAGACGAGCTGAAAAGCCACTGAGCAACATGATGTTGGTTATTGTGAGCAGAACCTTGGGAAACACRAGGTTTGTGCGTTTTCTGCTCTTCAACCTGCACTGAAACTGTAAAACCTTTCTACAGTTTCTTTTTGAGTACGTGGATTTTCGTTAACACACGCTGAGGGACCGCGGAGCTTTTGCCTGAATTTCAGTCGCCCTCCTTCCCTCACTGTTTTTGGACCATACAGCCACGTTAATACCAGCCGGTCCAAATGGATCCATCTCCAAACAGGACTGCTGCCATCTTCAAAACTGCTTCAATCTTCTAAATTTAAAGCAGTCAATTTCACATCACGGTTATTCCAGAATAGATATGAATTTTCTGCCAGATGTCACCCCTGAATGCCCCAGACATACAGCAGGCTAGCTGCTGTTGCTAATAAATAACCAGAGTTCTATGTAAAAAGCARCGTAACACAAAAATAATGACATTAAAAGGTTTAAACACAAACTGATGAAAAATTAGCAGCAGCAGTCAGGAATCGGCAGCGATTTATTTTTATTAGAGAATCGATAAAATACATAAACTTCAAGAATTAAGATTTTATTTCCGTTTTTGTTTTGCCCCATTTTAGCCAGTAAATTATTTATGTTTCATTTAAAGCAGAAATACGCCAAGTTTTTCCCACATTAACTGTCTGACCAACCCACATCTTCTGCTATATCCCAATAAGTTATAATGTGTGGATATTCAGCACTAAAATGATGCTAATTAATTATTTTAAAATTATAGTTAATAAATTACGCATTAAGAGTACTAAAATGAACATTAGTCGAATTAGCATTAAAATTAGTTGTATTAGAAATGGCATAATTAGCAGAAGTAGAATTAGCATTAGTACTATTAAAAATAGTGTAATTAGTAGTAGAATTAGCATTAAAATGTAGCATTGATAGTAGTATTAGAAACCTTATAATTAGCAATAGTGAAATTAGCATTAGCATTAGTAGTATTAAACATAGTATAGTTAGCAGTAGTTGAATTACCAATTGTTAAATTTGGCATTAGTACTATTAAAAATAACAATTAGTAGTAGTATAATTAGCATTAAAATTTAGCATTGATAGTATTAGAAACCTTACAATTAGCAGCAGTGAAATTAGCATTAGTAGTATTAGAAACATAATTAGCAGTTGTAGAATTAGCATTAGTTAAACTAGTGTTGGTAATTTGCATTAGCTGTATTAGCAATAGTATAGTATCATGTTAGCAGTAGCAGAATGTACATTAGCAGTAGTAATATTACCAAAAGTACATTTTGCAGAACAGTGTTTTTAAAAAGAACTGAAGAGATCAACATTTATTAACAGTTAAAATGTAAAAACTATTAAAGCTACAACAACCAAAAGTCATAGGACCCCTTCCTGAGTTATCTGCTTTTTTATTTTTATATTATTAGTTAAAAACAGAATTGAAAAAAAATTGTATGAAAAAAATAAAGAATAAAGATGAACTCATAAAGTGTCCAATCAGCAGCCACGTGTGTGTTAGCATACAGAACCCACTTCAATTGGATCAAATTTGTATTTCAACAGAAACAAATTAACTTGTTTTGTTCTCAAACTGAACTCCAACTCAAAGAAACAGTCAGAGAAAAGGTCACAGAGCTAAAAACTGACTCAGACGTTTCCATGTAGCTCCTGGATTAAAGTGGAGAAAATTACAGATTTCAGGGGTGTTTGGTGCGCAAAGTATCCCCTACAATCCAAAAAGCCATTTTTCAGGGTTTATTGTACAGTTTCATTAGGATCGATTCAGAAACTCAGACACTGCATCACGATGAAACCTACATTCAAGCAGGATTTTCATCAAAATCCGCTTAATTTCAAATTCAATAGTGCAGAAATTGCAAAAATGACGAAGACACCCTCCTTCGTGGTTTGAACAAGCGGTCAGCTTTCTTTAGAAACAAAACCAAACAAGAAGTTTAATTAAAGCAGCGCATCATTTTCCCCCAAACTTTCCCCCTCAGCATCTCTACAACCAACATCCCCACGCTGGAGACGCCGCAGGTGTTTCTCCTGTCGTCGTTTCTAAAAAGCGGTGTGTGAAGACGGAGCAGATGGGAGCGCAGATCAGTAATCAGTCTGGCTGGCTTCTTAAATCACAGCTCTTCACTCGGAGGCTCCGCGACAGCAGCAGCAGCACATTAACAGCTGGCCAAACACCACACCGCCTTCAATCAGACGCAAACATCCAAACTGCTGTTTTCAGAGAAACAGTCAGCACTACAGAGCTGCTCTTGGAGCTGACAGCGTCTGACCAAAGAGGCAACAAAACGAACCACTGAGGGACATTAAATATGAACTTTCTGTATCTTTCGCACCTGAATAAAAGCGTCTGTGAAAGTCTCGTCGCCGTGTGTGAGCAAAAACAGGAGCTGGAGCACAGAGAAAGTCAGGCTGTTTGAAGCTTCTGGGATCAGCCTCCACTCAAAATAAAAGATGAAACAACGAGGAGCGGAGTGGAAGAGTTGTTGTTCGTCACAAACAATCTGCTCATTATAACGTGACGGAAACACGAAGATGACAGGAGAGCAAGGTGGAAGCAGCTGGATCAAAAACATGCATTAAAAAGGTCAAAATAAAAAAAACCTGCTGGTGACGACACTGAAACATTCAGAACAGCTCATCTGTTCCTGCAGCTAACGGTTATTATAATAATTAGGGGTGTGAGAAAATATCGATACACTGAAATATCGCAATATTTCATTTCCTGATACTGTATCGATATTCTAAAGCCCTGTATCGATTTTTAATTAAGGTTTAAAATGTCAACTTTCCTGCCAGCCGTTCATTTTTATGTTGTAG
>NW_013952933.1:137707-139112 GCF_001266775.1 Austrofundulus limnaeus | reverse complement strand
GGCAAAAGGGGGTCCAACCCGTTACTAGCGTGGTGTACCTAATAAAGTGGCCGGTGAGTGTAAATTACAATGGCAGCTCTAGGACAAAGTATGCAGGAGGAGAAGCATGGCAAAGTTGAGATGACTTGGATGGGAAACGAATCACAATAGTGTGCATTGCATTGGCAATGCACACTGATGAAGAAATATAATGTTTTAAAACACGTATAGAGAGAATAAATCCTCAAAATTTCCTCCTCCCGCTGTAGAAAAGTTAAGTCGTGTCGCGAGATCTTTTCCTCTCCTCTCTGCACATCGCTCAGAGCGAGGCTTTAACAACTGTAGTTTTTCACACACAATTGTCAGAGAAAAAAATGTTTATGTATTGTTACCCTCAGGGATTATTTAAAAAAAAAAAGACGTGGACGTTGGTTCAGTCAAATCCATCTTACTAATGTAAAGTCGGCTTCTGCTCTGATGATGAAGATGATGAAGATGAGCACGCAGCAGAGCAGCAGCTGATAAGTTCAGCAGGCAGAAGCTCATTGTATAACAGGCAGATATTAAAGCAAAAATGTTGGGTTTAATTATGATTACAGTTTTCTGCAAAAAAAATGCTTTAAAAATTACATTATCTTTACTTTTTAGGATAATTTTCTACCACAATATATACAGTTACCATGAAGGGGTTCAATTTATACTGGGATATGAATTTGAGACCATACTGCCTAGCCCTAGTTACTATAATATTAAACTGTAATGCATAAATTAGTAAATATTTGTCAAATAGCTTCAGTAAAAAAATGAATGGACAAAAAATATCTACACAAATGTGTGCTATATCCTTAAAGTCTCCTCCTCTTTTCCCTCAACGAGTTGGTAAAATATACCTGAAAAGTGTGGGTAGATTATTTGCGTGCAAAAGTTGTTGTTTTCTTTATGGAAACACGTTTGCAGAATAGTTTCTGACGTACAGAACATCTACCTGTCAAGGCTGATCAGCTGTTTCCGCTGTGGGCGTTTTCCTGGTTATTCCCACAATTATTACTAGGGGTGTCCCGATCCGATATTGATATCGGTCCGATATCAGCCAAAAAATGAGTATCGGATTTTATCGGCCTGCATAAAAAATGCCCGATATAAGCGCTCCGATATTAGCAGTTCAATCCAGAAGTTCACTGACTCCACTCCAGTGTTTCTATCCACCAGTGCTTGGATCCAGCATGCAGAGCTCACGTGATCACAACAACATGCTGCGCTAACAAGTTAGCAAGAATGTCGGCAGCAGAACTTTCTATTTTCATCAGAAACAGAGTTGCAGCTAAGTGTAAAGTTGTCACGCACAAGTTTTCCGGGGGGAACACAGAACCGTGAACGTTTTAAACCGGAGCGACAACTACTCTCCACCCTGGCAGCAGCTTTGCGT
>NW_013952933.1:131558-134623 GCF_001266775.1 Austrofundulus limnaeus | reverse complement strand
GGTGTCTTGCTCAAGGACACCACGACATGTGGGTATGGCGGGGAGTCGAACCTAAGACTTTCAGGTCCTAAGCCGGCTGCTCTACCACTACACCACAGCCGAAAAAGGTTCTAATAGAGATGAACCTTTTTTTTTTTTTTTTACTTCATATCAAACTCAAAGCTCTACAGAAGAGAATAAGGAAAGCAACGTCTCCAGAAGGTGGATTTACCAGCTGTCAGCAGCCGGAGCGTGACGTCCAGCAGTCTGATCTCCTGCCTCGTGTTTTCAATTTCACAGCTTCTGATGGCAGCTTAGAGGCAGGTGACTCTCTGAGGTGCCACCATGACAGCTGTGACGAACACTTCAGCTCAGTCAACCTGCAGCCGCTGTGAAAACACACCGCTTAAAGGTTAAACCTCACAAATAAACACCGAGCGTCCTGCTGAACGGGAGCTTTTAATGGAGATTATTAAAATATTAAAACATCAGAGCTGCTTAGAAATACAACTCAGATTATTAACGCAGTTTATTTCTTGTCTTCCTTAGTTTCAGCTGTAAGAGTTGGTGAAGACGACACAACGAACAGGTAAGATCAGCAGCGCTGTTTGTGTAAACGAGCTGGAGCCAGAAGAGCTCAACAACCAAACGTCCTGAGCACAAATATGTTTTTCTGACTGCAGACGAATGACTCAACCTGCAGCATTCCACTCAAACTGGTTCCACACAACCTGTAGAGTACAGGTAAACAGCAGGCTGCTGGTACCGGTCCTCTGCCAGGTGAGCCGGTCACAACCAACCAGGAGAGCTGCAGAGGTTCAAAACAGGTGTAAACGTTCCCAAACAACCTGATTTATATAAACACAATGGTTTTTGGTAATTAGCGAGATTTTTAGGTTTCCAGTAAAAAAAGGGAATGAAAGGCAGAAATTATCAACTATTTAGGAATAAAAAAGCACAAGTTGCATTTTTTTTACGTCTGTTTTAAGTATTTCAGTTAATCGCCTAAATTTTAAATTAAATCTTGTTGACATGATTAAATAAATGAACATAAWGACCCATCTACATGTCAGATTTTCAGTTGGAACTCAAAACAAAAATCACGAGATTTAAGCACAAATTTCCATTAATTAATAAGAAAAAGGCGACGTTATTTAAAACGCACTCAGAGCACGTGTTCAGGACGACTCTSAGCTACTACCACRCCGACTTTTACCTCCACGTYTATAAAACGGACCGAGTCAGAACCAAGTCTGTGTTTGCTAAGCTAACGTAGCCGCGGTGGCCATCTTGAATCAAGTGTTGTAGATGAACGTCTGAGGACGGCTTTGAGTTTCTTTAAAATCCTCCCAGTGTTCCGGTGAGATATTTTGCTAACAGATTGTCGGTCACCTATCGTGGCGCCAGGTGAGGTTCCTCAGGTAGATTTAGCCCGTTGCGGTTTACCAAGACCTGAAATGTCGACTATTTGAGGACAGAAACCTGTAAATAGGGAAGACTTGGATCACATGTCAAACTGAAGGCCCACGGGTCAAATGTGGTCCGCAGGTGACATCCGTCAGGTCCACCAATGTTGTAAATTTAAACTGGAATTTCATTCCAGTGGGAATTATCAGTTGGATAGTGGGAGATTTCAAAATTCACGACACGGTGAGTAAAACTCTCTTACTTTTCCTTTTAATAGTATTTCCGTATTATTTATTTCACATTTAGTCACCACTTTTCAGTGTTGAAACACTGTTTCTATGCAAGAAATACCACATAGAGCACAGTTAGTGTTCGTTAGTGTCAGCTTATGAGAAATAAGAAATAAATTAGCAGTAAAAATTGTTTTTGAAAGCAATCAAAAGCATTTTTTTAATAATGGAGCCAAAACAACCCAGAGAATTTACAGATGATATTTCTGAAAGTTTGGCTTCTAAAAAACACAAAAACAGAAGTGCTTATTCAGYTAAAACATGATGCTTTGGAAATAAAAACGGGTCAGAAACTCAACCAAAGCAACTTTTTCTCTCCAGAGATTCACGTCTTTGCAAATAGAATAAAAAATAAACACTCCTCAGCTTCCTGTTAGCAAAATATCAGAGGCAAACGGTCAGCAGTTATGTAGATCAGACACTTCAAATCTGTTTTATCAACACGTGCTGTGTTTAAATRACCTTTGGAGCCAAAGATAACAACATTTCCTGCAAACATGACCATTTTCAAATGACGGGGGTTTTCAGATCAGTGTTAATTTACACAGAATTAATGTGAAGAAACGTTATTAAACCTTCAAAAACACAAACTGAGCTTCAACATGTTGAGTCCAGATGAGACAACACTTCACTCAAAACAAGTTTGACCACCAGATTCAGAAATATTGACAAAAAAAACATTTAAAAGCTTTAAATCTGGATAAACTCCTAACTGTTGAGGAATAAAAGTGTCTTGGTTGTGAATATTACATATAACAGCTGGTAAAAACGATACAAAAACACAGAAAAAGGTTGTTTAACTCACCTGTGAGCTGCTAACCTCCGCGTGCAAACGTGGATTTTGATCAATATTCCCGCGAAATGAGATCAAAAAAATGAAACTAAAGCCGCTCCTCTGCGTCGCCGGTTCCTCCCAAATTTACATCCCGGTGTGGAGRAGAAGCGCTCCGGCTCCGGCAGACTGAACTCTTCAAGTTTTACTTCAGTTTCTTCCYGGTGAAAAAAAGAAAGAACCGGGGAGGAGAAATAGAAACGAGGCGCTGAGATTTCTTCTTCCTCCCAAACACGATTCAACTTCACGCGCTCAGCTGTGATCACCGGACAACGAACGAAAATAGGCGCCGTTCCGGTATCCGTCCCCGTCCAGCAGCTGGTTCTACTTTCTGTTGGTTCTAAAGAGACCGGGAGTATCAGGGAGGAAGGCTTCTCCCCCTCCTCCGCCTCCTCCCTTCACCCTCCTCCCGCCGCTAAACTCCCTGAGAACGCTAGGAAAAAGCTTTGTCATGCTAGCGGAAGTTAGCACGGGAAGTYGGGATGGAGTACTTTCAAAGTAAAAGACATGTGCGGACCACAGTACATACATTTTCTTATACACACACATATATATAT
>NW_013952933.1:129066-130768 GCF_001266775.1 Austrofundulus limnaeus | reverse complement strand
GTTCTGTATGTACCAGACTGTATCTGGTAATTACAGGTTACACACCCCATGAATAAAGAGTACACACTCCATAAATATAGGTACCTAACCCATAAGAACCTTACTATGTAATAAATAAACCCTTTAAATATTTAATACATAGCCCATGAGTACCTGGTGCCTACATAGTACGAACCCTGTCATTACCAGGTACATGCTACACTAGTACCTACAAGGTAAATAACAAAAGAAGAGTACAGATATGTACCAGATATGTACCTAATAAATACAAAGTAAGTTTGGCAAGTCACTTCCAAAAACAACCAAGAACTCGTATTAGTACAAAGTACAAGTTACTTCCAAGTAGTGTCTAGACAAATACCATGTAAGTACCGAGCACACACCCTTTAAATACAAGACGCTGCTTATTCTGTGCAGTAAAACCTTTAGAAAAAGTTTCAAAAGCTTTGAAAAGTTTTACATTTTTACACTCAAATATCTGAATTGAAGCATATCTATAGCCTGAATCTTGTTTGAACATCATTGACTTATTAAATCACCAGATAATAAAGCGTTCAAAGATTTGTTACCAGTTTATTTATTGAACTTCTTTGTAGGTTTGTGTCACCCAGATGCAGCTGTTGAGTTTTATTTTGAAATTTYAAACAGGAAACGGTTTTCTTCACTCCCTCTGATCTGATGCTGACTGTTAAACTCCAGCGTTGTGGGCTTTAAATGGAAGCTCCTTTATAAAAACAGTTGAATGTCTCATTAAACTTTCAGCTTTAACTCTGAGATAAAACAGTGAGAACAGCTGCTTTGACGGTAAAACGAGTCGATAATAAGAGAAATAAAAACAGAGGCCCTTCCTGACAGATGTGCAGGTTAATCCAGCTCCTCRCTGAGGCCTTCATTTAACAGGATTAGGGACACTTTTAATTATATTTATAGTAATCCATCTTATCTTCTCAGAGASATCAATTGGATTTTGTGTTTTATTTTCCGTACAAATCTGAAATCCACCTCTGATTTCTCCGGGGATCTGGAGGCTAAATTCTCCTCGACCTCAGAGAGTGGCAGCGCTGTCAGGCTCAGTTAAGCGTGCTCAGGCTCCCGCTGCTAATTTGAGGGCCTGGTGGGACACAATGGGGCCTTTTGTTGCTGGGAGAGGACTAATCCTTGACACTGGACCATTCAGGGCTCRGAGGWTTTGTTTCAGAAGATGGGCTGGAGGTTACAGCCGGCTTCATGGGGACAACCTGCAGGAGACCAGTTCTGATTATTCTGCAGGCTTTAATGAAAACACATAAAGGGTTAATGTCACATGGATCTGAGGGATTATTGAGCTCAGATCTGAAACATTATTAGAAACAATAACCTGAATGTGCAATAATAACTTTATTTACTCACACRGCAGGAGGAACAGTCTGATTTAAATACTGATGACACAAATAAAAGTAAATATTTAACAGAGCTTCTCACAGTGACCCCATGTGACCTCAGACTCATTTCTCAGTATTTAATGACCGTTAAAACTCTGCCGTCAAAGGGACGGGCAGGCTTAAAACCATTTTAAAACATGAAACATTAAAATGCTGCTTCTGTTGTCTTCTGGACATTTGACTTTATTTATTTCCTGAAAATAGCAGCTGATGGGTACCGGCAGGCGAAGCGGAATGCGGCTCGGGTGGTCGCTGAGGCAAAAACCCGGGCGTGGGAGGAG
>NW_013952933.1:127054-128560 GCF_001266775.1 Austrofundulus limnaeus | reverse complement strand
TGTGTGTGTGTGTGTGTGTGTGTGTGTGTGTGTGTGTGTGTGTGTGTGTGGACGGGTTTTTCCTACAATATGGGGACAATTTTCCCCCAACAAAGTAGCCTCATGGGGACCGAAGTGAATCGTGGGGACCCGGGTCCAAATACAAATTACAAGTGTGGGGTCGGGTTCAGGACCAAGGTTTAGGTTAGTTTTAGGCTCAGGTACCTGTGAGGTGAGCTTTAGRGTAAATTGTCAGGATTAGGATATAAAATTACCAAAAAATGAGTGGAAGTCAATGTGCGGGCCCCACAAGGATATAAAACAAGTTTGTGTGTGTGTGTCTGATAGAGATGACATGAATTATTTATGAGTGTGTAAATCAGATTGTAGAGATGCTGAAGGACAGTGAAGAGCAAAAGCAGATATGTGCACGCACACACAATAAGAGTAATAGTCTAGTATTATTGATGAACTATTTTCCAGCTACATTAAAAGTTATGTGGCTTAAATTAAAGGAGGAAAACAATGAATGAAACAAATGATCAGCTGTTCATTACGGAGCTGAGATTTGTGTTTATTTAGACTAATAAAATAACATTTAAATGTTTAATTGTTTGKGTTATTTAGTTTTACAGCTCAGCGTTCATGTCTGCATTATTTCACTGCATCATGGCTGTCAGTGTTGTGGTTCAGTCTCTGTTAGCAAAATATCTCAAGAATTACTGGACAGATTTTAGTGAAACTTTCAGAACACCTCGAACTGAACGGGTTTCTGGAGCCAAATTAAATCGAGTTTAAAYTTCAGTTTCAGAGCAAACAAAAACTAAATATCAATGAGTGGYTGGTCGTTTAATTTAACGTTTTAATGAGCTGAAAGTTTTGGATCGTTGCTTCCTTCCTGCCTTGTTTTATTTATTTTGAAATAAAACACTTTTATTGCTTGTTTATTAGAGGGAAGCAGGAGAAATGAGGCGTTCAGCAGTAAAACAGCTTCATTAGGTCCAGGACCTGATGGGATTTTAAAGAACCTGGTGGACTGTCCTGCTCCCTGCCTGATGTTAGACCTGAACTTAAACTTGTCTCTGATGTATGAGGACAAATATTAACTTTAAAAAACATGACCATAATGATGATTTTCACTCTGTTTTAACAGCTAAATAAAACCTCTAATTTATACTAGCATTAAAGACAGTAAATTAGATAAATTAATTGTTTGTTTAGTGTAGATTAAACCCACAAAAACAAATAAAATCAGCCTTCCTTGAAGAAACTCAGACCGAGCAGGTTAAAGCAATGTTTCTGCTTTCTAAGATCAATAGGCTGTGGCGGCCATCTTGAATTCTTTTGACTCCAAAACTTAATCAGCTGTAGATGTACAACCAATGATTGCTTTCTGAAAGTTTCAATAAAACTAACTAATAACTAAGCAAATTATGAGATATTTTGCTAACAGACAAAGTCAAAATCTTTACTGCCTCTTTGCTGATAGGTAGATAATTGTAAACGTGGTTTAATAAAGTGCAGCAT
>NW_013952933.1:122362-125165 GCF_001266775.1 Austrofundulus limnaeus | reverse complement strand
CATGTAATTTCCCCGTCTGTCCTTTCATTTGAACTTTTAGCTTCTTTTTGCAACTTTTTTTGCTCCAGATTTTTTTTTCTGTCTCTGTCTTTCAGCTGATTTTTCTCTTTTGTTGTCCTATTTTCAGCAAAAGTCATCAGTTCAGATTAAACTCACATTAACAGTTTTTTTAAGCTTTTTCTGCAGCCCTCAGCGAGATCTTATTTTTTTGGTCGCACAACGCTTAGAGACCGACCTCATTGACCTCTTGGCGAACACAACATTTCTAACAGTTGTACATTTTGTTTTTGAGAAATTCTATCAGTTTTGGTCAAGTTMTTTGTGTGTTTTCGGGTCAATAATCGTTTCGATCATCGTTTCCTGAAAGTTTTATGAAAGTGAGGTTTTTGTCCGTCTGTGAGGACAAACTAACACACAAACAAAAACATTATTTCTAAAATATAAAACCRTCAGACAAATCAAAACAAACAGCTGAAGAGGAGAACATTCGGTTTTAGCCATGAAAATTAAAATGTTTCCTTAAACTTTCTTTTTTTTCTTCTTCATGCTGAACCAGAACGAGAGATTAAAGAGGAGGAGGAGGAGGAGGAAGATGAGCAGGAGGGGAGTTCCTCTGTGGACGAGCAGACACCACGACCGTCTCAGATTAAAGAGGAGGAAGAGGAGCAGGAACCACAACCTTCACAGGTTAAAGAGGAGCAGGAGGAGGAGCTGTGCACCCGCCAGGATGAAGAGGAGCTGCAGGAGGAGCTGGACACCTGGACCGAGACTCCTGGTCCTGACCAGCCTGACGCCGGCCCAGGACCCTCCAAGAAGAGATCCCAGAAGATGAAGCACAGTTCAGCCGAGGCTGGGCGGGTCTTCTGTAACGTTTGTGGCAAAGGTCTGACTAAGTCGGGTTTGCCAGGCCACATGAGGATCCACACGGGAGAGAAACCGTTCTGTTGCAAAGTCTGTGGGAAGGGCTTCACCCATCACCCCTCCTACGTTCTCCACATGAGGACCCACACGGACGAGAAGCCGTTCGCCTGCGACACGTGCGGGAAAACGTTCAGGAGGAGCGACAAGCTCCTGCTCCACGTCCGAACGCACACCGGAGAGAAGCCGTACCTCTGCAACGTGTGCGGGAAAAAGGCCTCCGACCCGTCCAGCTTTAAGAAGCACCTGGCGAGCCACGCCGGCGGCAGCAGCCTGAGCTGTAAAATATGTGGGCGGAGCTACAAATGCAGAGACACTCTGCAGCGCCACGTCAGGGCCCACACGGGCGAGAGGCCGCACACCTGCGCCCTGTGCGGGAACAGGTTCTTCAGTGCGTCGCACTTCAARCGGCACATGAGGACGCACACGGACGAGAGGCCCCACGCCTGCGACACGTGCGGGAAAAGATTCATCCGGCTGGAGCGGCTGAAGAGCCACGCGAGGATTCACACGGGCGAGCGGCCGTACGCCTGCAGCGTGTGTGAGCAGAGCTTCAGACTGAGGGAGTCCCTGAAGAGCCACATGAAGACCCACACTGGTGAGACCTCCAAGACCTGAACCCCCCTGACAGGAACAGGTTCAGGTTTTTTACTCTTTCAGCTCCTTAACGTTTCCTTTAAAACCTATAAAACTGACATCAAGCAGAGATCAGGAAACTTACCCGCCTTTYAGCCCAGAGTCTAAAAACTGATCCACTTCAGGGACCCTCCCCCGTCATCTGGGTAGAAATGAAGGGGGCGTGGCCTCCTTGCTCAGTCTGGAAAACCTGGACAAGAATTTAAAACTCCACCTGAACACGAGAAATAAACTCAGTTTATTTAGTCACGGGTTTAACAGGAAGTAAACTTTAAAAATGTTAGAATAAAAAAAATAAAAGTTATTTAGATTTTTTTGTCTTTTTTTTGGCCAATTATCTAAATGTGTAAATTTGAAAATAGACTCAAAGTTTATTTAGTCACAGGTTTAGCAGGATTTTTAAAATATAAAATAAACTTTAAATATGTGAGAATAAAATTAAAATAAAAGTTATGATAATAGATTTTTTTGTCTGATGTTTTTATTTTTGGCCAATCACATCTAAATGTATATATTTGGGGGGGAAAACATTTTGGTGTTATTCAGAGTTATTTTCTTTAATGTTTTTTCCTCCCTTTTTTTTGTTTCAAAATGTTCATCTTCTAGGTTTATTAAACTTAAAGTTTTGATTTAAATGAAAAATTGTTTTTGCCAAAATCTTTTTGAAACTTTTTGTTTCACTTGTTAAAAACTTGTATCAGTTGTCTTATGTGTTAAAAAAATCTAAAAATAAACTTTCTTCTGACCAGAAAAAAAGATTTGAACTGATTTTTTTTTCATGTTTTTAGTAAAATATTTCCCCGATTACATAAATAAGGTCTGTTCTTTTGTCCTGAAGTTTAAAAATTATAAACGGTAAAATATTAGTAGTTTTATAAACTCACTCTCAGTGGCCGGAAGTGGCCCATGGACCACCAGTTGATAATCTCAGTTGTAATCCAGCCACAGAAAATTGTAAAAGTTTAAGACTCCTGCTAGTTTTCAGCAGGAGCAGATTCTAAATTATCAGTCGACTAAACCAGAGGTTCTCAAAGTGGGGTTCCAGGACCGCCCGGGGTCTGGGAGCTGTAGCTTTGGGGTCCACAAAATAAATGACACTGTAGGGGTCGCCTCGAGTGAAGAAACAAGATTTACTGCCTYGAAGCAGGCCTCGGACAGGCCTGACGAGAGGACAGGAACTCTGTCACAAACTGAACTCTGTTTAGGCCATGACAGGTCATTCTAACCGTGGAAGAGAACCCCTCAGTTC
>NW_013952933.1:117155-121517 GCF_001266775.1 Austrofundulus limnaeus | reverse complement strand
GAGTGACGTGTCATGTGGAACCTGAGCTTAGAAAAGACGTGCAGTTCCGGTTGACCCACACTTTGATAAAAGTAAAAGTCGTAGTAACATACTAATCTTATTTTCCTCCTTTCCTTGTTCTTTATTTGTCAAAACTTAAGCTAAAAGCGCCAGTAAAATTGTTTGGTTGTTAACATCAGAACTGACGTTTTACTGTTCTAAATAAGTAATCTGAGTTGATGTGAATTGAAATTCGGACGCGGGTTTTATCTCATTTAACTCTGACGTTTGTTATAGGAATAACCACAATCAAGTGTACTTATGATCTGTTCAGTTTGTGTAAATACAGTAAATGATTGCCAAGTCTTTTATAAATCAACTTGAACTCGTCTGAACGTTCACTTATTGTGTAACCTTCACTTCGCACAGTCATGATACTAACAAGTAATGAGAAATACCTTGGTAAAAGTTTCCTCATAACCTTGTGTATGAGAGATGTGGGAGAAGCTTAATTCACCTTAAGCTCACTCTTACAACATTACATGATTAATTTTGTCACATCCAACCAAAACATGAATATTTGAGTCGATTAAAAGAAGTTGTAAAAAGTGACGGAGCCAGGAGAGAAGTTAAAACTGGAGACTCCTCCGAACTTTAGCTGTTTTTATACAAATCAAACTAATAATCTGAACTCCGCCTTCATTTTTCAGCCATCGTGTCGCCGGCTGTCAGCCAGCCGCTCCAGTCTGAACAAATCACCGAGCGTTGCTGARCGGCGAGGACTGTGGAGCAGGACAGGTGAGGAGGACAAATCTCAGGTGCTGTAATCCCAGAGCGGCCCTGTAATCCATCAAAGTGACGGCTGCAGACCGACGAGCCTCAGTCAGGCAGACAGCCGCGGCTGATCGCTCATCAATCACCTCCTACCTGCTCCGCCGCCGACACATCTGCACGCGTTTCTGCTGAGTCAGCTTTTACTGCTTCTCAAAGTGAAGGCCGGAGCTCATGAGGCGACACTGCTTTTGTGTCTGTTGGCAAAATATCTCATGAACCCCTGGACCGATTTTAATAAAACTTTCACAAGTTGGTCGTTTGATGTTTGAATACAACTGATTAAAATTTGGGATCAATACAGTTTAAATTAAACATTGCAGTTAATCAAACATAAAAAACACAAAAAATGTTAAAAACTCAGTTGATTTTACAGGCATGAGCTAAAATTTTGTGCTGAGACTGATCTACAACACATATTTTAAGCACTATCCTCACATATAAATGTTTTCCAGGAATCTTAACACTAATTACTGGAGTCAGTTGTGTTTGTCTGTTAACAAAATATYACCTGAACTACTTGAGGGATTTTGATGAAACTTTTAGAATATAATGATTAGATGATGATTTATAGCTGATTGATTTTWAGAGTCAAGTCAATTTAAGATGGCACCCACAGCTGGTCGACTTTAAAAACACAAAAATAGCTCAATTTTACAGGTAATGAGCTAAAATCTAGTAGCCGAGGGTCGTTGATGAAACAATTCAAGTGCTGATTTGTTATTACTATAAAATGTTTGCTTGTGTTCTGCTCCGCCCATGCCCCGCCCACTCTCACCTGTTCCTGGTTGTCATCCAATCAGATGTCCTGTTCATTTATCCTGCCCTCAGTGGAGCATTTAGGATTGCTCCACGCCGCCTCAGGTCTCCTCCCTGCTATAAACCTGCCTCTCAGGCACATTTTTAYATAAATCAGTTGATTTTCTGAGCTCCTGGTGTCCGACCAGCAYGGATCCTGACGCTGATCCGTCACGGCGAGCAGCTGAACTTTAATCTGGAACTTTAATCGATACAGACACTTTTTCTCATTCTCGCAGCAGGAAAAGGTCGACTGGAAACTGGAGAAACTCCATCTGTGAGCGARCGACACGAGTCAGCAGATTGAACAGAGTCATAAATCAGAAGGTGACAAAAAGTCAGAAAACTCCACTTTTTGCTTTAAAGTTTCAGTTTCTTCACTTTAGGTGCTCATAATGTTTAATCTTTACTTTAACTAATGTCTCTGCAGGTAATCTTCAATGAGCTTTTGTTTCACTGCTTGAATAAAAACATTTTTTACATCACTTGTGGAAAAAAACAACATAGTTTCTATAAACTTTGCCATAAATGTATTTTATCAGAGCAGCTCTATCATCAGTTGGCAATGCACACCTGTAAAGCCCCTGTGCCAAATGATGGCTATGCCTTTTGGTGCCTGTAAAACTTATATTTTTTTGAAATATTAATGTTTAATAAATTATAATGACAGTCAATGGAGCCTTGTATTGGTCCAATACTGCCCCCTGCTGCCTCTACACAATATGGTACTGCACCATAGTTTCATAATATTTAAACTCAGTAGTTCAGTGATTACAATATTAATATGGTTGTATTTTGATGTTTTACTGTAATACTGTCTTTATGTTGTCCTATTGCTGTAATATATTGCACTTAAGTGTCAATAATTGCATTGGCAAGGTAAACTTTTTCTCTATTCATACAATCCAATCCCTGGGATTGTCCTCTGCCACATCTCCTATAGTCTCATGATGAGCACTGTGGGCTTTCATGCGGGAGATCAGGGTTCAAATTCAGCTACTGCAGCTTTAACAAAAATCYCTTCAAACTTCTTATTGTCACACAATTACCTTAATTTCAAACACCTGCTGATGTGACAGGCACAAGCTGGTATGGAAAACACATTTGAACTTGGTTAAAGTTCATTCTGAAAGTCCACTGCTGCTGCAATGACATGCTACGTGACAATGCACACTTGTTTTTTCATCGTAAAAACCCATGTCTAGTTGTTACTGTTATCTGAGGTTAATGATAAGTAAACTTCTCAAATAAATAAATTATTCTTATAACAATAAACCGCTGATAAAGTTAAAAACAAAGTATATTGCATTAATGTCCTTTGTTTTAAATCAATGAGACATCTGACCCGTTTAATCTTTTGTCCTGTTTGTTTGTCTGTGTTTTTTGAATAAAGTTGCATTTAGACAAAAAATAAATAATTGTACTAATAAAAATGAATAAATAAAGAATGCGTGACATACTCAATAAGTTTATTTTATAAACTTTTTTCAAAACATTGGAGCAAATATATCTCCAATAAGGTGAAGAACCGATCCATTTCTGCTGGTTTCAGGACCATGTTCTTGTTCTGACTTCATTTTTTGAGAGCTTTAATTTCCTCCAACAACCTCACAAATCAACAAAAGGTTTCACAAAACTCAAACTTGTTTTCAAATATTCTACCATCAGTGTAGAATAATCYAGTCCAAATTAGAAGAGTCTAAGTGTTTTAGTTTTTAAAACAGAGCCAGGTGGGAAACAGGAAACAAAGTTCAGCTTCAGGCGTCAGAAAGGAGTTTGGGGGAAAAACCTCAAATTTCCAATTGTACCAAGAGCCAAAGAAATCCACTTTCAAACTTTAAATGGARTATATCCATCTGATTATTTTAGGCATCAACAGTTTGGAATTGAAACAAAAAATTCTCATCATGCAAAATAAATATGCCCACAATTTAATTGGAGCATGATTTAACATCTACTTTGTTTATTCTGTATCATATATTTATTTTATTTTATTTCTCATTTTTATTTGCACCCATCCCTCTCTCTTATGTGCAAGTTTATTTTTGAAATATGCCTCATTGTTTGTAAATTGTACCATTTTTTGTTGTTCTCTGTTCTTCAATAAAAAAGGAGGGGGGGTCAGTTCTGCAGGGTGACACCACAGAGTCACTGAGGTGTTTTTATTTTTTTACACGAATCTCTTTGCTTCAAATCTGACAAACATTAATAAAAAGCCGTCATTCTTTACATTGATGATATAATTTAATCAGAGTTGTAAAGTAAGTAGAAATATTTTCTTACTGTACTTAAGTAGATTTTTTGTGTATCTGTACTTTACTTAATTATTTTTCAGCCTACTTTTTACTTCTACTCCTTGCATTAAAAAAAAACAAGTATAAAGTTGTTACTTACATACTTGTTTTAACAACTGTTACTCAACAGTGATGTGGTTATGTTTCTCTGTTTTTATTTCTTCTTTAACTAAATTGATCACTATAGTTTAGTTTACTACGTTTTACAATGAAATGTATTTGTACTTGAATCTTAGACAAATATCTTAAGTTTTATTTGGGTTTAAGTAGTTCTCCTCAGTATTTAAACTATAGTGAGTTATTCTAGGTTCTAGGTTCAAACTAGTCACCAGACTAAGGTCTCTACTTTGAAGAACATAGAATATATGAGTCATATTTTCAGTTGTTTTACACTTTTTAGTCAAGTATATCATCCCACATGTGTTAATTTGTAGTTTTGATACCTTCAGTGTGAATCTAC
>NW_013952933.1:115139-116500 GCF_001266775.1 Austrofundulus limnaeus | reverse complement strand
TGTCTATATAGAGCTGCAGATAATTTTTTTCTTTTCTCATTTTTAAGCTTTTGTTGCATAATTTTTATAATTTCTCCCTCTATTTATTTATTATTTATTTCCGTCTAGTTTTAGACATGAAGAGTGAAATAAATTCTGCAGACATTTATTGATTTATTTATTGTGTCCGTCATGTTTCAGCTGTAAAATGTTTAGTTTGTAATAATATCCCAGATAAACATGGAGCACGTTAATTTAACAGCTGCACAGAGCCTCCTACACTAATAATCATTTTAATTATTTGTCTTTAAACAGGGCTGTCTGAATCCAGGACAATAAGATGGACAGTAAGTTCACTCATATTTCAAACACATCAGTTTAATGTTTTCAGAGTCAGAACGGTGATGGTTTGACTCCCCCCCCCAGGTGAGGACGATCTGGACATTTTGACGGCGCTCCTGGCTGAGAGCGAGGACGTAGGAGACAACCAGGAGCAGGTGGACGACTTGGATGAGCTGTTTGACGAGGACGAYGGTGAAGACGAGTCCACCGAGGACGCGGTGTCAGAGCTGTTTGGGGACGTCGACGATATTGAAGATGAGGAGAAAACCTCTGGAGGCGGAGCTTCTGAGAACCTGGACAGGTCTAAAGAGGATCTGCAAGGTCCGAGCTCCGGTTCTTTGTGTCCAACATGAGCGAAAGAGAAGTTTTCCTGCAGCTGATTGTTGTTGTTGTTTCCCCAGAGGAGCTGAGGCGAATGCAGGAGCAGATGCAGAAACTGCAGCAGCAGCTGGAGGCCAGCCAGAAGGGTTCTGCCCCTAAGGTCGGTCCGAAACCAGAACCGACCCGACAGCAGGGGTCCGGTCCGACCCAGACCCGATCAGTTCCAAACAAACTACAAACAGGTTTGTTTTGAGTTAAACCTTTGACTTTAATTTGCACAGCAGCTAAAGTCCTCAGTGTTTCTGTTTCACCTGTTTTCTGATAGCATCATCATCATCATCATCATCATCATCATCATCATCATCATCGGCTCCAGTCAGAGGAGGAAGTCTGAACCTCCAGGAGTCCTCTGAGTTTTCCTCTCAGCTCAGCAGTGCAGATTCCATGAAAGCCAGATCCCGACTGGCTCACAAAGCTTCAGGTCCAGGTAGGACTTTAAAGATCCTCATGAGTCCAGAAACATTCAGGTTCAGGGGCCAGGGTTAGTATAGTTAACTAAAACTAACTAAATAACTAAAACTGAAATAGAAAAAAACATTTTAGTTAAATAAAATAAATAAAAACTAATAAAAAAAAACAAAACTAACTGAAATTATAGGTAGAATATCCTTAGTTTTAGTGTTTGTCAGTTTATTTTGAGCTGGTTGGACTCATTAAAC
>NW_013952933.1:112509-114469 GCF_001266775.1 Austrofundulus limnaeus | reverse complement strand
TAACAACACTTGTTTACAATCTACTGCTGCTCAACATCACCTGCCAAGTAACGATAACAAAAGTTGGTAGAAAGCAGCAACGTTCACTTTAGAATTTCTTTGAATATGACTGAAAAATCAAAGCAGGTGTTTTGTAGTGGAAACAAGTGATAAAACAGCTGGAATACTTCTCAAAGGAAAAACTGCATGAATCAAACTCACATAAGATGCTAACTATGACTATCTGACACACTAGCTTCTCTCAGTAGCTCCATGAAAAACAAGCAACAGGTAGCAGCAGGTTGGAGACAACTATTGTCATCGTCCTAAAATTATCACCCAAGTCCTTAGTTGGCAAAATTGAGTTACATAATTATCTGTCACGTCTGTCTGTTGTTCTGTCTGTGGACAAAATTACTCAAAAACTTGTGGACGTTTTACATGGTGAACTCGGACTGATGAAAACTTTGGAGCTTAATCTGGGACCAGTTTGTGGATGAATAACGTTGGGTGACCAGTCTCTGACTTGTTTTTATTCACAGAAATCCCATCATACTGCCTGTTTAAATGTTCACTGTGTCAGAACTTATACTGCAAATGTGTTTCCCTCTCTGCTTTTGTGCATTAACTCTTACAGGATGGGGGAAATTGGCCTTGGCGGAGGTTTGCACTCTCAGAGTGCTCCTAGATTTAGGAAGGTGTTGTTATAATGGATGTTTTAACTAGTGACCAAATAACTATTGGTTAGTTAACTCAGCTGGAGGATGTATTGGCAAATATGTTTATTTAAACTATAAAAAAACCAATACTACAAATAATAAAAACTAAACTAAAACTAAGCATTAAAAATGCAATAATAACTAATAAAATTTATCAAATCCACTGTAAAAACTAATTAAAACTGAATTAAAAAGAAAAAAAGGTCACAAAGAAATAAAACTGAACTATATTGAAAAATCCAGAACTATTATAACCTTGGTTCAGGCTCCTTTCAGGTCCAGACCGCACCTGGTTCATTTGAATATGAATCAACACTCCTAAAGTCTGATGCTGATGGTGTAAATGTCCTTTCAGAGGACAGGAAGCCTCTGGTGGAGGTAAAGCTCGGCAGCTCCTTCCAGGAATTAGACGGCACCCGGGAGGCTCCAGAGCGTGGGCTCCGGCCCTCTTCCTCCTTCAGCAGACCTGCCTCAGCGGGACCGTCTAAAGCCGTGGCTCCGCCCCCTGTCCCTAAAGACGTGGCTGTAGAGAAGTACTCGGGCCTGCGGCTCAGGTCAGAACCTGGACAGGATGGCAGCCAACCTCACGCTTCACAACCAACTGAATCCGCTCGCTTGTCTCTCAGGAAGCCGCTGGTTTCCTCCTGCGAGATGGACCGCAAGATGGCCGACCGGCGCCTGATCCGCCTGTCGCAGGTGCCGGAGCGTTTGAGCCGGGAGAAGCTGGAGGACAGCGACTGGGTGACGTTTGCGGTGCTGGTTARCAAGGCCACGCCTCAGAGCAGCAGCAGCGTGAGAATCTCACCCTGAAGGTTAGTTCCTCTAAACGTCGGCTCTTTTCACGTCTCTGTCGCTCTGCAGGGGAAAACCTTCAGCATCTGGAAACTCTGCGACCTCCACAACCTGGACGTGTTCGTGTCTCTCTTCCTGTTCGGAGACGTCCACAAGGAGCACTGGAAGAGGGACCCGGGGACGGTGGTGGGACTCCTGAACCCGAACCCCATGAAGCAGARGGACGGGAACGACCGGGTGAGTTTCTCCTGAGGGGTCCAACAGGACCACGGTCTGCTCAGAACCGGGTCTGTTCGTTGGAAAACGTTGGCTTCTGAAAGGTTTGGCTTTAAAAACAAAACGTGGAAAAATCGAAAGGTCGGCTAAAAGATAAAAGAATGATGGTGGAAGAAGGCGGTCCTGGTAACATTTTTAATGTGGGGGTTAAAAGACGTGTCCTTATCAAAAATAACACCAAGGTTGTTTACATT
>NW_013952933.1:110182-111881 GCF_001266775.1 Austrofundulus limnaeus | reverse complement strand
GAATTGAGGCAGTTCTGAAGGCAAAAGGGGGTCCAACCCGTTACTAGCGTGGTGTACCTAATAAAATGGTCGGTGAGTGTATAAAGTAAAGAGGATTTGTCCAAGCACTGAACCCTGAGGAACTCCATGACTAACTCTGGTGTAAGAACATTGCCATCAAAAATAAAATTAATCCACACATCTCTGTTCTCCATGACTGTTCTAAAACAGCAGAACCGTCCTGTGAAGAAGTGGGCGGAGTCTCTTGGGTTACCAGCAGACGAGCTGGGCTCAGGTTGGGGTGGGCTGGAGTGCGACATGTGACATCACAAGTAGCTGTGTTTGAAAACAGGTCCTTTAAAGACACAGAAAAATACATTTACATAAAGTAAAAACACATCTGAGTGTATTTTTTTGGTGCTTGGACTGTTTTTAGAAGCAGTACAGACACAAATGTAAGGAAAAAAACTGGAAAAAAGTTGATTTTGCATAATTGCTCCCCTTTAAAGTGGAAAACTGGGGCTGAAGAGATGAATGAACCAGTTGGCGGGCCGAACTTTGGTCACTCGTGGGCCGGATGTGGCCAGCGGGCCACCAGTTGAATAGCCCTGGTCTAGACTTTGAGTTTCACAGATTTTCTACCAGAAATGAAATGTTTGTTTTGTTTGTTTGGTTCTACAGGTGAGTCTGACGGTGGACCACCCACAGAAGATCCTGGTTCTGGGTGAGGCTCAGGATTTTGGGACCTGCAAAGCTGCAAAGAAGAACGGGGAGCCCTGCTCTCAGATCGTGAACCTGGTGCGTCTCTTGTGATTCTAACGTTTTGTGGGACTTCCTGTTTGTGCGTGACGTTTGCTGACGTGCTGCCGGTGTGTGTGCAGTACGAGTGTCCGTTCTGTCAGTACCACGTCAGTGCTCAGTACCAGAAGATGAGCTCGAAGCGAGCCGAGCTGCAGTCCTCCTTCTCTGGGAAAGCCCCCGGCCGGCTGAGGGGGAGGGGGAGGGGGGCCGGTCTGAGGGAGCGCCTGTGTCAGGACGGGTTCTACTACGGGGGCGTGTCCTCGCCCGCCTGCGCTGCCTCCCTGTGAGTACCAGGACCGGGGTCTTCGTCCACTCGTTGGGCTCCGTTCAGTTTCAGCCGTGACCAGTTTTTGTGTTCCAGATCCAAACCTAAAGCAGCCCCCCAGAAGACCCTGGACTCGCTGTTCATCAGAGGCTCGGCTCAGCTGCTCAGTCAGGCCAAGAGGATCGGTAAGGGTGGGCTTTCTTCTTCTTTTAGCTGTTTTTTCTTCAGGGGGTCCTCAGCTGTGTCCACATTCAGGGGCTGCACCCTTTAAAGGACCCGGCCTACCCGGTCTAATAACTAATAGAAACTAGGTTAATAGAAACACAAACAAATTTAATTAACAGAATAGCTGAAAATAAAGGAAAAAAGCTAAAATTAGCTTAAAATAGCTTTAAAAAGTGGCTTGAATTGCAGAAAACAGCTGAAATACGCATAAAAGTTTTAATTAGAAAAAGCTGATAGAACTACTAAAAATTAATATAAAAGCTGAAAAGATAAAAGCTAAAGTTAGCCGACAATATTTAAAAAGTGGCTTAAATTCCAGAAGATAGCTAAAATAAGCATGAAAATTTTTATTAGAAAGAAACTAATTCAATTCAGTTTATTTATATAGCACCAAGTCACAACAACTGTTGTCTCAGGGCACTGCACGAA
>NW_013952933.1:105198-108906 GCF_001266775.1 Austrofundulus limnaeus | reverse complement strand
GAACTACTAAAAATTAATATAAAAGCTGAAAAGATAAAAGCTAAAGTTAGCCGACAATATTTAAAAAGTGGCTTAAATTCCAGAAGATAGCTAAAATAAGCATGAAAAGTTTAAATTAGAAAAAACTGAAAGAACCACTAAAAATTAATATAAAAGCTGAAAAGATAAAAGCTAAAGTTAGCCGACAATATTTAAAAAGTGGCTTAAATTCCAGAAGATAGCTAAAATAAGCATGAAAAGTTTAAATTAGAAAAAACTGAAAGAACCACTAAAAATTAATAGAATAGTTGAAAAGAAAAAAGCTAAAGTTAGCCGACAATATTTAAAAAGTGGCTTAAATTCCAGAAGATAGCTAAAATAAGCATGAAAAGTTTAAATTAGAAAAAACTGAAAGAACCACTAAAAATTAATAGAATAGTTGAAAAGAAAAAAGCTAAAGTTAGCTGAAAATTGCTAAAAAGTGGCTTAAATTGCAGAAGATAGCTAAAATAAGCATGACAAAATATTAGAAAGAAGCTGATAGAACCACAAACAAATTTAATTAGCAGAATTGCTGAAAAAAGCTAAAATTAAATAGAAATAGCTGAAAAGTAGCTTTAATAGCAGAAAACAGGTGAAAGAAGCATAAAAAGCTATTATTAGCAGAAAGAAGCCGATAGAAACAAAAGAATTCATTAGCTGAAAACAACAGAGAAAAATTAGCTGAAGGAAGCTAAAAAGTATAAATGGCTGAAGAACCAAAGTAATATCCAGAATGTTGATGTTGTGAAGCAGCTGAAAGTTGAAATAAAACAAAGTGCGTAACGAGACGTGTGGGCGGAGTCTTTGAATTTGGACGCAGCCCTCCTCCTCCCTCTCTCCTCCACTTCCTGTCTTTTGTCGTTGCCCCTCCTCATTAACGAGCAGTGATCTTTGTGGTGGTCTCAGCTCTGCAGTCCGGCGGGGTCTCTGGTTGCTCCGATGAGTTCAAGACGCTGATGTCGGTGCCGACAGCTGGAGCTCTGCAGCTGAAGAAGCACCTGACACAGAGCAGCCAATCAGGTGCAGGCTTACAGAGAAGTTACTGCTTTTCTTTGGATAAAAACTATAAAAGCCTCAGTTATTTGAAATGTTCTGTTTGTCTCAGACCCGGTTCTGAGTTCTAATCCTGTTGGGTTCTTAGTCCAGAAAGATGAAACCGGAGCTCCGCTTCAGTCCATCTCAGCCTCTGACCTCCTGAAGCAGCAGAGACAGAAGCAGCGGGAGCTTTTACAGAGTCGACGGCACAGAGCAGAGGAGAGGGGGGTCCAAAACCCGAGTGGAACCCGACCCAACTCAGGTCGAGGCGGTTTATCCTCTCCAAAATCCCCAAACCAGGTCCCCAAGCTGAGCCGGAGCCCGGAGGAGTCCCACCCCCCGACCCTGGGCCGAGGGTTCTCCGAGGGAGACGACATCCTCTTCTTTGACAACGCCCCGCCTCTAGCCCCGCCTCCAAAAGCTCCCACGCTGTCAGCCGCCAAGTTGGCCGCCCTGAAGAGGCTGAGGGCCAAAGGGACGGGRCTCGAGAAGGAAGACCCCAACGCCGTGAAGAGGAAGAGGAGCAACAGCGGCGAGATCAGCGCCCGAGTGGAGAAGAACCGAACCTCTCCAAACGGTTTGTTTACGTTTTATTACAGGAAGTTCAGATTAAATTAATCTTTTTATGACAGGAAGTTCAGATTAACTTCATCTTTTTATGACAGGAAGTTCAGATTAAATTAATCTTTTTATGACAGGAAGTTCAGATTAAATTCTTTGAAGCTGTTTTAACATCTAAACTCTGAGTTCTGAGGGTTCACCTTTATTCAGTCTTTAGCAGGTCCTTAAAATGTAACTTTTGTGTGTTGAAGAGACAGTTTACCTAAATGTAGCTAAGAGCTAGCAAAAGGTGATGCAAATAGCAAAAGAGGTTAAAGCAGCAAAAAGATAGCTAAAAGCCAAGTGTAGGAAATGCTAACTTAAAATAAAATGTAGCAAAAGGTTGGCTGAAAGTAACTAAGGGCTAGCTGAAAGTAGCAGAAGGTTAACTTGAACTGAAAGAAGCAAATGCTAAAAGTAGCAAAAGAATAGCTAAAAGTCAAGTGTAGAAAATGCTGGCTAAAACCAAACAAACATTAGCTAAAAGTAACTAAGCGTTAGCTAAAAGTTGCAGAAGGCCACGATGAACCTAAAAGAAGCAAAAGCTAAACATATCAAAAGTAGTTAAAGCAGCAAAAGGATAGCTTAAAGCTAAATGTAGTAAATTACAAAAGTAGCAACTAATTTCCTACAAGTAACTAAGGGCTAGCTAAAAGTAGCAGGAGGCTAGCTTGAACCTAAAATAAACAATTTCTAAGGTTAGAAAAATGTAGGAAAATGCCAGCTAAAAACCAAAAGATTGGCTACAAATAACTAAGAGCTAGCTAAAAAGAATAAAAGACTAGCTTGAACCCAAAAGGAGCAAAGGTAAAAGCAGCAGAACTTAAAATAATGAACTCATTGATGGACCGAACTGAAGTCACCTCTGGGCTGGATGTGGCCCGCGGACCTCCAGTTTGATTACCTTACTGTAGACAATGAAGCAATGAAGGAGTTAAAAGTAGGAAAATGCTAACTGAAATTATTTAAAAGGCTGGCTAACAGCTAAAAACAACAGTAGCTAGTTAAATAGTAAGTAAAAGGAAAAGAATCCCGCCAACACTTCAGTCCCATGGTCTTCCTCAGAGCTCAGAGGGAAGTCGGTCTAATCTCTGGCGTTTGATGATGTAATAATCTGATCTGTCTCCTGAGCAGGAGAACCCTCCGGTACCGAGGAGGAGCCGGCCCAGAAGAAGAAACGAGACCAGCTCCTCTACGTCCAATCAGAGGAGTTCCAGAAGATCCTCAACGCCAAGTCCCGACACGGGGTGGTCCTGCAGGCGGTACGGGTATTTTCAAAGCCGCCGACTCTGCCCACAGAGCCGCTGACCCGAGCGTAAGAACCCTTTGTGTTTCGCCCGTTTGTCAGGCCGAGTACCAGCTGCAGGAGCGCTACTTCGACGCCCTGGTGCAGAAGGAGCAGCTGGAGGAGAAGATGAGGGGCATCAGGGAGATGAAGTGTCGCGCCGTGTCCTGTAAGAAGGTAGGACAGGAAACAAGACTGAATGTTTAGCAGAACCTGCAGGTAGACCGGGCCTCACCTGTACCGCCGCTGCTGCTGCTGCTGCTTCCAGTGTAACTACACCTACTTCAAGCCGGCGGATCGCTGCGTCGCCCAGAACCACGAGCTGCGCTGGCACGACGCCGTCAAACGCTTCTTCAGGTGTTCCTGCGGGCAGAGGGCCATCGCTCTGGACAGACTGCCGCACAAACACTGCAGGTGAGCTGAGAGGCGTCTGATCTGAGCTCTGCATGGTTTTATTCAACATTTCAAATGATTTCATCCTTTGAATGATTTCAGTAACTGTGGCCAGTTTAAATGGGAGCGTGACGGCATGCTGAAAGTAAGATAAACTCCTTTTTTTTTAAGTTTTGACTTTTCAGACGAACCAAACCTGGTTTATTTATTTATTAATTCTTTCAGGAAAAACTGGGACCGAAGATCGGAGGAGAACTCCTCCAGACCCGAGGAGAGGAACACGCCAAGTTCCTGAACAGCATGAAGTGACTTTTTTTAATTTAAGAAAAAAAAACATTTTAAAGTGAACTAAATAATGTTTTTAAAGTTTTTTT
>NW_013952933.1:93667-97630 GCF_001266775.1 Austrofundulus limnaeus | reverse complement strand
TAAGACAGCCTACAGGAAGTTGTTCTTCTAAGACAGCCTACAGGAAGTTGTTCTTCTATAAGACAGCCTACAGGAAGTTGTTCTTCTAAGACAGCCTACAGGAAGTTGTTCTTCTAAGACAGCCTACAGGAAGTTGTTCTTCTAAGACAGTCAACAGGAAGTTCTTCTATAAGACAGTCTACAGGAAGTTGTTCTTCTATAAGACAGTCTACAGGAAGTTGTCTATGGTGTGCCTCCACAGACATGTAGGACAAAGTGTCCTCAGACTCTGGGTTCTGGGGCAGTTCTGATAAGCTGATGTGGATCAGGTGGTCTCAGGTCRGTCCTTCAGCTGATGGCTTCAGTTCATCAGTAACCTTTTCCATCTCCACCATCCTGTACGGTCTTACAAATCTTCAGGGTTGCAGTGAGGGATGTGCTGTTGTCTCCTCTCAGTTTGTTTCTAATATTTCCTCAGGAATGCAGACAGACCTCAGCCTGATGATTTCTGCAGCTTTTCTTCTGCTCCTGTCATCCCAAAGCTCCTCCTCTCCTSCAAACGCTCCAAATACCAAATATTTCCAGGCAAGTTCAAGTCATGGAAACTGATCTTTATTTTATTTCTGCATAACACATWCCTCTGCAAAACTCAAAGCTACAGTCCTCTACCTGGTTTTAAACTGTCTAATAAAAACACAAGCATGCACTGGATACACTTTACAGTTAAAATGTACAAAAATATATGTAAGAAAAACACAGTACCTTTGAAATWATACAAATATATGGATAGTTAAAGTGTCTGCCATCAGACTGTCAGGAGAGCCCTTCAAAATAAAACGACAGTATTAACGCTGCGTTCCAGCTCCGCTCAGTGGAACCAGAAGTGTCGAGGGTAGAGACCATCGTAGTGATATTCCCTCAGCTGCTCGTTTGTCTCCCTCGACCTCTCGTTTAGCTCTGTACAAAAAAAACAAAACAAAAACTAAGTCGTTACAAAAACCTGAACGGACCAAAACGTGAAGTTCAGTGGAAGTTTGTGAGATTTCTTATTCATTTTTTATTCCCACAGTGTTTTTGATGCGTATATAAATAACACATCAATCTGTGTTTTTGTTGAGTCTCACTCTTTCAGGAACTTCACCTTYTCTTTTTAAATCAAACTCAAACAGGCGCAGACTTCCCTTCAAAACCGTCATTGAAGGGTTTTTTTATCTTCTCATACCTCCCACATAAAACTCCGTAGACCCCCAAAAACCTCAGTCTTGCGACTGTCTGTGTCTTCTGTCAGTCACGGTTCAAGAATTTTTAAGATCCGACTCATCGTTTCCGCACAGCAACCGTTTGTTCGAGGCTTATTTTCAGTCTGCCTTTCTGCCTCTCTTTAACTATTGTGGTGACCTGATTAAGATTTAGTTTCTCTTTTCATCCTGTTTCTCTTCTTACACAGTCTTTCTATATAAATAGTTTTTTTTAAATTAAATAACGACATATTCAGGTTGAAGTTTATCGACAAGATGTGAAAATCTTTAGAAAAAATTATTGCTTTTATTGAATTTGGTTTTACATAATAAGTAAATAAATGTAGACATATTTGTGTTTAAGGTGCATCGTTTGCAATAAACAAAACTAAAACAATAAAAGTTATCCGGATCACATACATGTGTTGTTTTGTGTTGTTTTGTTGTGCTCTGGGCTCGCTGCACGGTGTGCGTGCGTGCGTGCGTGCGCACCACATGCAGGCAGGTCGCGTGTTTGTGGGAAGTGGTTCTCAGTTTAGAAACTGAAGAAGTACCGCAGGCAGGACTGTCAGCTCCTGCCAGACCACAAATGAACACTTTGAGTCTCCCTCCTGCGGTCCAGAGGATCATCCTGGTCTGGTCTCTGCTGACCCGGGTCCTGACGGATCACATTCCTAAGGGTTTTGGTGAAACTCTGCTGGGGGTTCCAAACYAGCTGCATTTAGACTCTAAGCAGTGGGATGTGAAGTATTTCTGTATTTATACCTTTTTTGTTTGATGACTGGAAATAATTTTGTTTAATTTTTACTTTTTTTCTTGCTTTTTACTGAAAGACTTTAATGGTTTAACTCAGTTTATTTGACAGATTTTAACCCAAAAGCATAAAAATACATAAAATACAAAATATATTTGACAATATATTACCATGTAATAAATAAATCAAACATCTGTGTTGATGGTTTTAACAAACAACCTGTCAGGAGTTTAAAAAGTGTCTAAAATTCAGTTAATTTTACACAGTTTGAGCTCAGATCTGGTGTGGTAGTAGCTGAGAGTCCTCCTTAATGTGCTCTAACAGGTGACAATTTAATTTACATTTAAAGTTTCATTAGAATATAAGGTCACAGYTGAATGTTCGGCCTTCTGTATGGAGGTATTTTCGTAACAGAATTCCGAGCTYACCAAAATAAAAGCCTAAAAATATWAAGATCTGGTTGTGGATCCAGGTTCTTACCGTCTCGATCCTCCTCCACGTAGTTCTCGTACTCGGTCCTCTGCTCCTCGTTGAACTCCCTGCGCCGCTCGCTGGCGGCTCGCTTCACTCTCTGCTCAGCTGTTGGGACAAACAGCTGACTGCTCAACACTTTGTTTACACTTTCTTTACACTTTCTTTACACTTTAGACAGGAGGAGCTCTGATTCTGCAGAGGTTTTCTACATCTGTCTCACTTATTTAACCCCAAATGTTAGTTTTCACGCTGGCACCGAGCAGCTTCTGTTCACATCCAGACAACAAAATAAAGGTYTTCGACTCGGTAGTTTCTGTCAACAAACAAACTGCAAATCATTTTCCCTCAGAGGAGACCGACGAGTCTTTTCAAGCCAAACACGTGTTTCTGTTCGTTTCTCCTCGACACAGATTCTTTTAACAACCATTATCTGAGCTGCTGGCTGAGTCAAAAGTATCAGGACACCCTTTCAGTTTGATCCAAGATGGCAGCCGTGTTCTGGACGTAACTTAAAAGATACGCCCCCCCATACTCTTTACTTGCCAGGGTGGTCAGATGTGTTGTTTCCTCTTTTCTTTCAGAAATAAAAAGGCGTCCTGAGACTTTTGAATCAGGCTCCTATCCTGAAAACAAAACCATGTTAACTCGAAACAAACAGTAGCTTCAAGCTCATTTTCTTTATAAATAATGTATCAAATGGAATTTAAAACGCTTAGACAGAATCAAATGCTCATTTAAGAAACTGAAATTAAATAAAATGGTCTAATTTTGGTGCTAATTAGCACTTAGCTAAATGCTCCATGCTAACTTTGAGATGCTAGAATAACTCCAGACTCTTACTCTATTAAATACTGACTAAAATATTTTGTATGTAGCATAAGCTAAAGAGATTTATGCTAATTTGTCCAGTTTCCTCAAACTAACTAAAATCTTCCCCGCAGCATGAAGCTGCCACCGCCGTGCTTCACTGATGGGCTCACRGAGTTATTTCGCATCAGGTGGTTTGTATTTGTGTTAATGAGTTTGGAGGTTTTGTAAAGTTTTCTGGGTTTGGGTGGTGAAAACAAGAAGCAGCGTGCTCCACAGAAACCTGTGACTCCTTCTGCTACACCCGGGGTCTGCAACCTGTGGCTCTGGGGCCACATGCGACTCTTTGGTCCCTCTGCAGTGGCTCTTTGAAAATGTGACCAAACATAACAGAATATTTCTTGTTGTTTTTATACCCACAACAGAAATCAATGTGTGTGCAAATATGTGAGCAATACTACGAATATAAAAAGTAAAACATGTTAGCTCATGTTAGCCTGTTGATTACTTAAATATTCCAAATTTTTCTACGACCTTTCTGTCAAATCCATCAGAATTGCCTTTAAATAATTTGAAGATTGCATATTAATAAGAATTTTTTAAAAAGTATGCCTGAATAAATCCATTGTACTAGTTTTTATGAAATTCGGTATAAACTTAATATGGTATTTTTCTTCTTTACATGAACATGTTCTTTTTATTGTCCTGATG
>NW_013952933.1:80901-93657 GCF_001266775.1 Austrofundulus limnaeus | reverse complement strand
GTCCTGATGTGTATAATAATAAATAATACAATAACAAGATTTATTTTTTAGTTTTATAATGTCACCTCCAATGACCGCAAAAGTTTTCGAAAAGGCCTCGAAAAGGCCCGTGGACCACCAGTTGATAATCACATTTGTGGCTTGTTTTGCGGCTCCACATTTTATTAGTGAGACAAGGAGCACAAATGGCTCTTTTGATCATAAAGGTTGCAGACCCCTGTGCTACACCAACCAAACCCCCTCATCTCAGCACAGCTGTCACATCTGTACGGCAGGCCAAACGACATTTATTCATAGTTATGTCGGATTTGTTGTTTTCTTTGCTTGAATAGAAGTTTACAAGACAAACAAAAAGCCCACCTAGGGTCTCAGCGTAGTATCTGGGTGAACGGCGACTCCGACGTTTGAAGAAGTTGGAAGCGTCGGATTCGTGCATGAAGACCTGCCGCGCAGCGTCTAAAGGTCAGAGGTCACAGTCAGGACTTCGAAATAATAAATAAAACGAGCTCAGGACGACTTTAAATGTTACCTTTAGGATCGGCTGGCTCTGAGTCTCGTACTGCTGCACTTTTCACCACATCAGAAACTAAATAAAAAAGAAATTTCATTATTTTAGTTTAGCTTTACACATTTTCTGAACTCATTAATAAAAATATTTCATCATATATTTACCACTTTTATTTCAAAATGTCATGAGATTAAAATGAGTTGAAAATCATAAATYAACATTATTTTCTGTTTTTCATTTTAAATCAAATAAATAGTTCCTYTTTTAGCTAAACCTAAATATATCATGTAGCTTTTACAAACATATCCTGTAAAACAAATAGATGAAAATGGACAAAAAGTAGACCCATGACACTTTTGCAGCAGATATTTGAGCTTACAAAAACATCTCTGTGTTTTAAACCCTCAGGACTACTGTGAAGGTGTACTTACAGGTGAGGATGAGGAGGGCAGAGAGCAGGACCAGGACGAGTCCTCGGGTCCAGGACATTTTGAGGAAGAGGAGCAGACTCTGTGCAGGACTGAACAGAACCACAATCCGACTCGAACTGAGAGAAGAGGAGGATGGAAGGGAGGAAAGTGGCCGAGGCAGAAGAGTGGGAGGAGAGAAGAGGCGGGAAAAAGGCTTCACGAAGGAGAAGAAGACTTCTGGAACTGCAGTTACCTAAAAGTCAATTTGACAACTGATGTTGAAAGTTTTCAAAAATAAAAAAATATTTTATTTAAAGCTGATGAGGCCAAATACTTCTAATACTTACATTAACCTGAGCAGCAGTACCTTCAGGTATGTGACAGTTAAGATATTCTATGGGTTTAAGATCTTATTAACCCCAGTAGTTTGTACAAGTACTTGTAAAAATGCTAGTATTAGTACCGATACTGATACTGGTATTGTATGGAGACACCATTAGATGATGGTAGAAAGAAGCTCCATCATCCAGTCTAAGCTCCTCTGAAAGTTCTGTAGTGATTCAGGGAGGTGACCTCTTGATGATGATCTTCTCCAGCTCTGCAGGAGGTTCTGATGGGTGATACGTTTCAGATCAAACCAAGAGAACAGAGGAGCTGACTGAAGTTCAGAACAGCTGGTGATGCTCCATCAGGACCTGCAGATTAACGATATCTTCAAAGCAGGGCTGAATGGAAGGAGGTGTGGCAGAGGAGGAGTTTAGACTCAAGCCAAAATTAACCAAACTAAACCCAGATAAACTAAACTAAACCCAGATAAACTAAACTAAACCAAACCCAGATAAACCAAACCAAACCCAAATAAACCTAACCAAATCCAGATTAACCAAACTAAACCCAGCTTAACCAAACCAAATCCAAATAAACCAAACCAAACCCAGATTAAACAAAGCAAACCAAACCCAGATAAACTAAACTAAACCCAGATAAAACTAACCAAACAAAACCCAGATAAACTAAACTAAACCCAGATAAACCAAACCAAACTCAAATAAACCTAACCAAACCAAACCCAGATCAACCAAACCAATCCCAGATTAACCAAACAAAACCAAACCCAGATAAACCAAAACCAATCCCAGATTAACTAAACCAAACCCAGATAAACCAAACCAATCCCAGATTAACCAAACAAAACCAAGGTTCACCAAACCAAACCCAGATTAACCAAACCAACCCCAAATTAACCAACCCAACCCCAGATTAACCAAACCAAACCCAGTTAAACGAAACCAAACCCAGATAAACCAAACAACCCCAGATTAACCAACCCAACCCCAGATTAACCAAACCAAACCCAGTTAAACTAAACCAAACCCAGATAAACCAAACAACCCCAGATTAACCAAACCAAACCATTTACTGAACTCAACAGCTCAAAGCTCAGCTGATAGGGGAGGAGTTTGTCAGAAACCTGTTTCGAACTGTAAAACTGGTGAAAACAGTTTCATCAGCTGTTCTGACTCGTCTCAGTTTCCTGTTCAYGGCAGGAAACAAGGTGAAGGTGTTTCCAGGTGTTGGTGGATCTACTGCTCACCTTCAATCTCACAGGTCAGTCAGTCTAGAATGAACTCACTGATTTTGTGATGTAATAATGATTAGAGAAGCAGCTGGACCCGTTCATCACTTCGGCTGTTGTTCAGCTACATATTCCTCCTGCCTCGGCTCGGTTCTGTGATGTTGTRGATTTTTCCGTGCTGTGTGCATCTAATGAAATCTGAAACATGTCTCCTCCTCAGGAAGCTGGCTACAGACGAGCTGCTGCTGCTGCGCCCAGAAAATAATAAAACCCTGAAAACGCTGCAGCAGATCTGAAGTCTGGGAACCATTAATGAGAGACCTGTGAGGGAAACTATGTGCTGACTCTGCAGAAATATGGATCCTCCTGTGTGCTCAGGAATCGTGTGCTACCACTTTATTCTTTTTATTTCAAATCAAAAACACATTTAAAACTCTTTCAAACATTTTTCTACTGAAGTCACCATACAGACACGTCTTTATTTTATTATTAGTGTTAATAAATTATTACATTTTCAAAGAATATTTGCTTCTAAACGTACAAGTTATAAAATATCTAAAATGATTCAACGTATTAACAGTTCTGTAAGCATCGGAGGCCTCAGGTGGTTTTATTTAGCTTTACAGTGACAGATTGTTTCCTCTGCATCTATCCACATTATCGTTTCATAAAATCGATCATTCTAACAGCCCGATTCTTGGATTAACCCTTTTTATTCTCCGTGTCGGCTGAAGGTCTTGATGGAAGTTTCTTYACATCGTCTTCCTCTCTCCCTGAACCAGGCGACCCCTGAAGGCCCAGACGTCCTGTGGAGTTACAAGTTTTACYGTAAGTTCATCCAAAACCATCACTTCCATCTTATTTTAACTCAGTAATTTAATTTGTTTAAATCTGATTTAAAGAAAAATGCTCCGGAGGTTGATGAGCTGACGTAAAGCTGGAGCAAACACTTCAGACTCAACAGGGTCAGTTTTTCCACAGAGAGCTTGGTGCTTTGGCAAAGACTAACAATAAAAGTATTGATCAGGGGTGGATATTAAAACTTTTTCCACCAAAAGTTTTGTTCCGGCCACTCAAACTTTTTACCAACCACTATTTTTTTTTGTTTCTGTAACACGGTGGCATTTAGACAATTCATGGTCCTTGATGGTTTAATTAAATCATTTGTGCTACAATCAGATAATAAAACTCAAAATCTWTTAGTGTCTTACAGTATTCAAGCCAGCCTGTTTGACAAAATTAAAATGGACTTTTTGATGTCGCTACTTCTCTTACTAACTTGCTTTTTGCTGGTATGTAGGTGGAATACTAATTATTTTATGTAGGCTGGAAAAAAACAGCTTTTTAACCTTAATAATATGAGAAATTTTCAAGGTGAAAAGAAAAGATCTGTGGTAAATTTATCTCCTTCATTTAATAAAATCAGTTATTGCCTTTTATCACTTGTAGTTTTTRTTCTACAGGCTGTTAGTATGAACATGTGTCTTTCTTCTGTTCTAAGTCAGATTTCAATGACRGATAGAAAACCTCTGATGATCCATTGTCTGAGTGCATCATTTCTATTTTTACTTTTGAATAAGTTTATGTCACAAGGTTCATTGTGTTACTTAGTTTGCCTGGGTTTTTGTTTTGTTCTGCATCAAAATATCTTAAGGGAACAAAAAAGAACAGATTTTTTATTTATTTATTTTATTTTTGGAGCTGTCAGCTGATCTTCAGACGTTTCCTAGAGGTTAAAAAAAACAGTGTTTCCTTAAGTTTCCTTTGGTCAGTCCAAATGATCGTGGTTATTGAGTTAAATATTTAACAACTAATATGAAGTTTTTTAACTAACATTTACAGCGGGTAAAATAAGTATTGAACACGTCACCATTTTTCTCAGTAAATATATTACTAGAGGTGCTAATGACATGAAATTTTCACCAGATGTTGGTAACAACCCAAGTGATCCATACATACAAAGAAATCAAACCATAAATGTCCAGAAATGAAGTTATTTGTAATAATGTGGAATGGCACAGGGAAAAAGTATTGAACACACTTACTGAAATTTATCTAATACTTTGTACAAAAGTCTTTGTTGTCAATGACAGCTTCAAGAYGCCTCCTGTATGGAGAAACTAGTGGCATGCATTGCTCAGGTGTGATTTTGGCCCATTCTTCCACACAAACAGTCTTCAAATCTTGAAGGTTTCGTGGACCTCTTCTATGAACTCTGATCTTTAGTTCTTTCCATAGATTTTCTGTTGGATTCAGGTCAGGTGATTGGCTGGGCCATTCCAGCAGCTTTAGTTTCTTTCTCTGAAACCAACTGAGAGTTTCCTTGGCTTTGTGTTTGGGCTCATTGTCTTGCTGAAATGTCCAGCCACGTTTCATCTTCATCATCCTGGTAGATGGAAGCAGATTTTTATCAAGAATGTCTCTGTACATTTTTCCACTCATCCTTCCTTCAATTATTTGAAGTTTGCCAGTACAATATGCTGAAAAACAGCCCCACACCATGATGTTCCCACCTCCAAACTTCACTGTTGGTATGGTGTTTTTGGGCTGATGTGCAGTGCCATTTGACCTCCAAACATGATGTGTATTCTGGCATCCAAACAGTTCAATGTTGGTCTCATCTGACCAGACTATATTCTCCCAGTATTACACAGGCTTGTTTAAATGTTGTGCAGCAAACTTTAAAGGAGCTTCAACATGCTGTTTCTTCAGCAGTGGAGTCTTGCGTGGTGAGCGTGCATACAGGCCATGGTGGTTCAGTGCATTACTTATTGTTTTCTTTGAAACAATCGTACCTGCTAATTCCAGGTCTTTCTGAAGCTCTCCACAAGTGGTCCTTGGCTCTTGGACAACTCTTCTGATAATTCTTTTCACTCCTCTGTCAGAAATCTTGTGAGGAGCACCTGGTCGTGGTCGGTTTATGGTGAAATAATGTTCTTTCCACTTCTGAATTATGGCCCCAACAGTGCTCACTGGAACCTTCAGAAGTTTAGACGTTCTTCTGTAACYGATGCCATCATTATGCTTTGCAACAATAAGGTTGTGAAGGTCTTGAGAGAGCTCTTTACTTTTACCCATCATCAGATGGTTCTTGTGTGATACCTGGCCATCATTTGGGACTGAACCAGCTGATATTAACTTGCACTGACAAGGGGCAGGCTTGCTTTCTAATTACTGAGAGAGTTCAGCTGGTGTCTTGGCTTTCCATGCCTTTTTACACCTCCCTTTCTTCATGTGTTCAATACTTTTTCCCTGTGCCATTCCACATTATTACAAATAACTTCATTTCTGGACATTTATGGTTTGATTTCTTTGTATGTATGGATCACTTGGGTTGTTACCAACATCTGGTGAAAATTTCATGTCATTAGCACCTCTAGTAATATATTTACTGAGAAAAATGTTCTGTGCAATACTTATTTTACCCGCTGTATGTAATATTAACGTATCAGCAGTTAGAAATAGTGTTTTTAATCAGCTGATTTGCCTACAGATGAAACTAAACTGACTGCCCTGTCAAACTCACTATTGTCGTTTTTTCTTTCCATTTATTGTTAAAAAACTTCAACTTTCAGTTCTTCCTTTGGTTCCTCTTGAGAACCTGCAGCCTGATTAATCCAGATATGTAACGCTACATTAAAGTTTGATTTTCTCCAAAACTCATCCATTCATTTCAGACCTGTGAGAATTCAAACAGGTTAAATGTGGCTCATTACAGAAACCTTTAATGTTTTCTTTGCTGCATCTAAACATCAACAAGCTAGAAGCTAACCGTGCTGCTGTCCCTCTTATAAACACACATTAAAGAGTTTAGGTGTTTAAATAAAGTCTGTCCTTCCTGTTTTCCTGGTGACAGAAGGGCAGCGGTTGAGTTTTTAATTGAAGATCCTGCACCTCGCGGCCGGCGCTTCCTCTTCTGCTGCCTTCCCTGACATCCCAGCTGTGGTTCTGGACCAGACCGCTCGTTGTGCTGAGCTCCTAAAGCGTGGCTGCGTGGGCGAGCTAAATTTATCCTCCACGAGCCGAACGTCAGTTCACATAAATCAGCCCGGGTGGTTTTTGTCGGGACTGAAATCACGGATCAAATGTAAACAGTAATAAAAAAAAAAAAAAAGAAAAGCAAAGGTCCTGACCTTAAAGATGGCGTCACCCACACCGTGCCTCTTCACGACTATCTCCTCCACCTCTTGGGCGATGTTTTCCTGCGTGGTTCCCCTCACGTCGATGTAGAAGCAGTCGCTGCTGGCGTAGTGGCAGGAGATGGCCTGGAGGACGGGACAAGGACAAGCTCAGAGGTTCTGARGTGGAGCTCTGAGGAAAACTTATGAGCAAATAATATTTTATTTGTTCCAGACCACAGAGAAACTTAAAGGGATCCATGATTAGTTGTAACATTAGACTTTATTTATTTAAACTGTAAAATAAAGACTGTAAAAATACTGTAGCATGTTTAGTTTTGTACATTTTTAAACTAAAAGTTTAAAAATATATTACACRGACGGAGCCATTTTAAAAAATATGAAAATATGGATGGAGGACCTCAGTTTAGCTTGTTTGTCGTGCTAGCACCGAGCTAATACATATAAGGCAATATAGCATCGACGCTAAAGCTAACAGGCTAATCTGAGGTTGTTCTTCCATGAAGCAGCTCTGTTGTCCTCCATCCATATTTTCAGTTCCAGGCTGAGTCATTTCTACCTTCTCCTCTCTGTCAACGCTCTCTGGTTTCATTTAAAAGAGTCGATCATCAGATATTGTCCAASATTAACCTTCAGGGTGGATATAGCTCGCTAGCAGCCTCGCACCGAGGACCTATCCACGTCATCRTTTACCCAGAATGCTTTGTGTGGAAATAAACTGGCTACGTCCACGTTAAAATGTATTTTAAAATATTTACAAAACTAAACAGCCTGCAGTATTTTTACAGTCTTTATTTTACAGTTAAAATAAATAAAGTCTAATGTTACAACTAATCAGGGATCTCTTTAAAAACTGGCATAATAATCCTGCAGGAAGTGCTACAGCTAGCTGCTGCGACAGCAGTGAAAATAAATAAATTCTGTTTTTGCTGATGCTTTAAATGCTTTTCAAACCTTCAGCCAGGTGCATTCTGGGAGTTGTAGTACCTTGCGGAAGCCCTTGGTCTGGTTCATGCCCGAGCCGTGGATGAGCAGTGGGTGGAAGAAGACCGTGTCGCCCCTCTCCATCTCCACGTGCACCCTGGGGTGATCCGGGTCGTAGTTTCTCACTCCGTGGTACATCTTGTTGACCCCGCCCTGAGGACACACGCCGCGCTCAGACAGCGGCTACGCTCGGGGCGTTTTAACGCTGCCTTTTCTAAACGTTTTCCTCACCTCCCACTCGGGATAGTCGTGCTCCTGCAGGGYGCCCTTGTGGCTTCCCGGCAGGACGACCAGGCAGCCGTTCTGCCTGTTCACTCGCTCCATGGCCGTCCAGGCGCACACGATGCGGTCCGACGGCCGGAAGGGGAAGTAATGCAGGTCCTGATGCATCGGGTGTCGAGACGTCTTCTTACCTGGGACAGCAGGAGGCGAAACAATCACTTCAGATACACTTATATATGTCAGTGCCGTAAAATAAATACAAATATATTATATTACAAATATAATCTCTTCATTCCTTCCATGAAATCTGCTTCAGCTAACTGGTTGTTTTTGTCTTGTGCTACTTTTAGCTAGCATTTTCCTGCTGTTAGCAACCTGTCTGATACTTRGCCTTTCATGACTGTTAGCCTCTGTTCTGCTACTTTTATCTAGACCTTTGCTAATTATAGCTACTTTTTCTGCTATTTTATACCCTTTACCTAGCATTTTGCTATTTTTGCCTTTTGGTTGTAGCTAGCCTTTTGCTACATTTAGTTATCATTTTTCAACTTAAAGCACTAGCTAACATTTAGCTAGTGCTTTCCTCCTTCTGCTACCTTTAATTAGCTTTTTGGTATYTAGCTACTGTTCCGCTACTTTTAGCTTTTAGCTAGCAGTTTTTTTTAGAATATAGATATCCATCTACTACTTTTGATTTTAGCTAACATTTGGTTATTTTTTGTTTATAYGTCCTTTTGCTACTTTTGGTTTGCATTCTGCTAATTTTAACTTGCTGTTTGCCTTTTAGTTGCCATTCTGCTACTTTTAGCTTTCAGCTAACCTTTTGTTATTTTTAGCTTATCTGTCAACTACGTTTGGTTTTARCCGGCTTTTTATGACATTTAGCCTTTGCTACTTTTAGCTTGCATTTTGTTACCTTCAACTAGTCTGGTGTCTTGCATGTTTTAGCTAGCGTTTTCTCCGTTTAGCTAATGTTCCTGCTTTAGGCTTTCATCTTATTCTTAACTGCATTTCGTTCTTCATTGCATCTCTGATGTTATGTATGAATGACAATAAAGCAAATTTAATCTATCTAATCTAATTTAAATATTTTGGTTCTTTTAGCTTGTGTTTTGTCCGTTTTCGCTTTCAGCCAGCTAATGTTGTGCTTTCTTTAGCTTTTAGCCAAGGTTTTACTCACATTAGCTTTTARCTAGTGTACATTAAGTAATTAGCAGATGCTAAACTTCAACACGAGCATGTTTCTGGTCTCACCTGCATCAGGAGGTTTGTTGATCAGCATGGTGTGCATGGCCATGATGTTGGGTCCAGTGAAACACTCCACATACTTCAGGATCTGAACTCACAAGGACCAGTTTCTGTTCTTTAGACTCAGATTTTATTAATAAGAAGGTGAAACATTTACGTGACGCTCTGTGAGGTCAGTGACCTCTGTGAGCAGCCGAACTCTACAGTTTAATTAAACATTTCAGCTGAAACTACAGAAATGTTAATGCTGAGCACTGAATGACTCTGTTCAAATCTACAGAAGAAGCTAAAACTGAAATGCTAAAGCTAAATGAAGCAGAACAATGCCTAAAAGCTAAAAGTAGCAAATTGCCAATTAAAAGACAAAATCAACCAAAACACTAGCTAAAAGTAAAAAACTGTTAGACAAAAGCTAAGAGTAGAAAATCCATGCTAAAATTAATAAATTGTTAGCTAAAAGCTAATAGTAAAAATGGCAACTCAAGGCCAAAACCAGCAAAACACTAGCTAAATATAGCAAAAGGTAATAAGCTAGATATAGCAAATGTCTAGCTAAAAGTAGCAACAGGCTACCTGAAAGTTCAAAGTAGCAAAAATAAGCTTAAAGTTTGAAAATGCAAACTAGAAGCAGAAAATGTTAGCTTAAAAGCTAAACATAGCAAAAAGGTTAGATTAAAGCTAAGTGTGGAAAATCCTTGCTAAAATTAATAAATGTTAGCTAAAAGCTAATAGTAAAAAAGATTAAAGAACACTAATAAAATGCTAGTTTAAAACGAAAGTAGCAAAAGGCACACTAGCTAAATGCATTGAAAGGTTTGGTAAAAGATTAAAGTAGCAAAAGTCTACTTGAAAGTAGCAACAAGCTAGCTGAAAGCTCAAAGTAGCAAAAGATAAGCTAAAAGTTTGAAAATGTTAATTAAAAGCAGAACTTGTTACCTAAAAGTAACAAGAGGTTAGATAAAGGCTAAAAGTGGAAAATCAGAGCTAAAATTAATAAATAGTTAGCTAAAGATAAAAATGATAAACTAATAAAATGCTAGCTAAAAACTAAAGTAGCAAAAGGCACACTGGCTAATAGTAGCAAAAGATTTGGTAAAAGATAAATGTAGCAAAATTCAAAGTCAAAGTAGCAAAATGTTAGCTGACAGCTAAAAGTAAAACTAAAGTAGCAAAAGGCTAGCTAAATGGTTAGCTAAAGTCTAATAGTAAAAAAGTTCATTAAAACTAAATCAACAGATTTTAGACAAAGCACACAGGATCTTTTAACATATTTAAAACATGTACCTGTGGTAGTGAACAATACCGAAACAGCTCAGGATTTTCCTGAAAGTCCTGCAGTTTGGAAACGGCTTTCTGATCCGGAACGAACTCGGACTTTGCAATGGCCACGTCCCGCATCACGACCAGTCCGGGAACCTTCACTTCCTGTCGACAAATCCGCTCGAACTCCTTCCTGTAGAGAGCAGAGGCACGAGTTGGTTCATCTCTCCGACWCCGGCCATCTTTACCTGCAGCTGTTCGCAGCTCTACCTGAACCTTTGGATGTCCTCATCGGACACCAGATTCCTGACCAACAGGAAGCCGTTTTCCTCGTAGAAGAGTCGCTGCTCCGGGGTCAGCACGCCCGCGTCGAAACTGTATCTGTCCCAAACAGCAATATCATAAAGTTTAATATGTGTACGAGTTGTGTACAAGCCCCCCCATAAAACACAGTTTGTAGCAACAACAACAAGTTAAGCAAAGTGTGCATCAGATATGATCTGATTTACAACCACATAAGAAAACTCCCCGGCTGTGTTCTCCACTGAAAACAGATTTTTCAAATAAAGGGTGGTCTGTGTCGTCGTACCTCAGTCTCTGCGGGGGGCTGAAGGTGAAGGCCTGAGCAGAAGCTGCTTCACTGATCTGACCACAAGTTAAAGACAGACCAGATAAGAAGAAAAAGCACCGTGTGGAGAATAAAATATAGATGTTTGTATCAAAATAAGCTGTGTGGTATTTATATATACACACACACACACACAAAAAAAAAAACTACATACAATCAAGAAAAAAGTTCAAATACTTCAGCTTTTCATGCCTTTAATCCTCAGCCATCCTGATGTTTTGTCATTTTAATCAAACCCAAGTCTGGACTTTGACCTGGTTGCATTTATTTTGTAGATTAACAGCTGTGTTTGGGATCATTGTCCTGTTACATCACAACCCAGTTTGATCTAACTGTTAACTTGATGTAAAATCTTAAAGTTCATTTAAGGCAACAATAATCCACTTCTTTGTTTCTCCTAACAGAAAGCTACAAACAGCAACCAAAACATTAATTTAAACAACTTGAAACATTTAAACAATCCCTTAACTTGATATGATTAGTTAATAGTTTGTTTTAATAAAACCAGAAGTACTTACATCATAGTTTTTATTATTTATAAGTCGTTTCAACATTAAAATAAGATCGTAATGATAAAAATAGTTGCAGGAACAATTGAAGATAAAAGCAATAAAACTGTTAGCTGTAAAGTTAGCTAATATGCTAACTAGCTAGTTTATGTAACAAAAACTGTCCGCAGAAATATAAGTTTCACAACTTAGAGTTATATAATTAAAGTTTATAAGGAYGTTCGGTTAGCGAACTACCGGAAAAGGCGCAGCCAGGTTCGGTGCTCCTGTTTCGGGAGTCCCCGGAACAGACCACCCGCTGCTGCCCGCTGCCCGGCGCTCCTCCGTCGGCTGGAGGGTCCGCGGGAACCGCGTCAGGAGCGGAGCTCAGTTCAGAAATAAAAGGATACGATGGAAGCCGAGGATCGATCGAGATGATTGATCATCGATCGGAGTCTCTCCGCAGCGCGAGACATTCTGCTGTCCGGTCAAGTTGAACACAGACAGACAGAGGGCAGAGTTCGGTTTTAATGTGTGGACCAGCGCCGCTGCAGGCTATGGAAGGATATTAGTGCCGCTGCAGACTATGGAAGGATATTAGTGCCGCTGCAGACTATGGAAGGATATTAGTGCCGCTGCAGGCTATGGAAAGATATTAGTGCCGCTGCAGGCTATGGAAGGATATTAGTGCCACTGCAGTATATGGAAGGATATTAGTGCCACTGCAGTATATGGAAGGATATTAGTGCCGCTGCAGTATATGGAAGGATATTAGTGCCAATATTATAAAAAAATAAAGTACTCTGTGTTTCAAATTTATCTTTAAGTTTAATGTTATTATTCTAAATATAAAAGCCAAATATGAGTTTGAAAGTTACATTAGTTTATGTTATAAGTGAATATTTTACATTTTAAAGTAAGCATGAGTTTGAAAGTCAATATTATTTTAAACTTTATTCGTTTCATTTAAAAAAAAAACACAATTACTACTGTCGTGGTATGAAGGCAGAAACACGTTGGAATAATGCCAGAAAAGTCTGCGTGTGTGGTCGTAATAAATGATTTAATTCTGAGCAACGAACAAACAGGACCCAATCAGGAAGTTCTGTTGGCTCGTCGCTCAGAATTAAATCGTTTATTACGAACATACACGCAGACTTTTCTGGCATTATTCCGACGTGTTTCTGCCTTCATACCACGACAGAAATTAGCGTTGTCGGCAGAGACCACTAGGAGAGCGACGGACCAAGGCCACATTGCAGGTGGACTGATATGAGTGAGCAAGGACTGGAC
>NW_013952933.1:75223-77504 GCF_001266775.1 Austrofundulus limnaeus | reverse complement strand
AAACCACCATTATCATTCCAAAACTCAATAGTGACTGAAACTTATAAAGATTTTGAAATTTAAAATTAGGGATTTAAACCCCACAATTAGGATTTTTAACTTTAAAACTCATAACTGTGTCTTCAAACCTAAAATGAATTTAAAATTCATAAATATGTATTTTGTAACGTGGTGGAAATTGTCCAGCAAAAACAATATTTTGAATAGATATAACATAACATAGATATAATATAACAATAGATATTGTTTTACAARTAAAACAATACAAATAGCACAAATAAAGCTTTACGGATTAAAAAAACAACTAATAAGCTTATTTTATTTTACAGTATTAGTTTTGAGTTCTTGCCTAATTCCTAACCTTTTGATTTTGAGCTGAAGGTCCAGTTAGAACCAGCAGAGGGCGACACACAACAACAAATAAACTATTTGAAAACACAATCATGTATTTCACCTAATAGTTAGGTTATTTATTTATTTTTCTAATTTGATTGCAATTGTAAACATGAAGCCCATACGAAGACCTGAAATTTAAAACAAATAATCTGAAATCTTCAACAATAATCATGAGTGGGGATTAGAAATTTATTTTGGTTAATCAGGTATAATGCTTATATTTTTTACATTTATTTATTACATGGTGACAATGTAAGGGAGTTGTTTCCAGATAATCATGCATTTAAAGCAGTTTTGTGTTTAAATTACCATAATACTCAAGAAACAAATAGTTTTCAACAGTGACTGTGCTTTTATTTTGATACCGGAAACTTGAAAACCCGTCATTGCCAGCGGACTTTTATTTTGAAACGGAAACGGAAGTTAGTTCATTTTGACTGCTAGCTTACGGTGTTGCACCACTCCCGTGTCTGTCGACGTGAAGGTCCTCCTCCTGCCTGTTTAAACTGCCTTCACGTCCGAACCGACGATATTATTATTATTTTTTATTTTTTAGTCGGGGGTTCGGTCTCGAGCATCTCGGTCCCACGCACTCATATCTCCGGGTGTTTCGGCGGATACTTCTTCCTTTTTCTTTCTTTTTTTTATGTGTGTGTCGGAGATTCTGGACCATCGTGTGTGTTTGGGAGAATAAAGCCGAGGAGGACATCCGGCCCCGGCAGCTCCGGAGGTTTCGGCTTTGAAACGACGGAATTTCAGCATTTTTCAGGTAATTTTTTGTTTCGGTCCGAAAATCATCATCACAAAGACTGTCCGATAATAGGCACAGTGACCTTACGTTTCTTCCGGTAGGAAAAGACGAAGAATAATCACTGYTGATAGCCAAGAGGAAACGGTGGCTGAAACAATTCCCATACAATTATGTGTTGTTTTTACACTTTTTCACAAATTTCCTGACAGAAAATGCTACCTCACTTGCAGCTGGGTTGTTTACATCTCATAGATAACCATACTACCCTTACAGGATAAAAAAGGTACTAAATTATGAATTAAAATGCCAAAATCAATATGAATGCACGTTTTGAGGCATGTTCTTTATCATTATTAGTTATACAACCACTAATACATTATGTTCCTTTCATGCACAGAGGTCCGTTTTACACACATGTACTAAAAAGTTTTATTTTTTCCACACTAATATTCAACAAAAACTATGAAATGCTAATTTCAAAGATTCCTGCAGACTTGAGAGTAAAAAAAAAAAGAGTAAAAATGACTTTAACTTCCCTACCAGTTGCATTAACATGCTGTTGAGACATGCAGAGAGAAATAATGACAGTTCAGTGAAAATGTTCCTCAGGAACAAGCAGGATGCTTTTGCTTCTTTTGTGCATAAATGCAGCAGCATCAGGGGTGCACCCACCACCCTGTCGTTCCCCCGGCAACAACGAGATGCTGTGAAAGGTTGTCACTCAGGTACCTGAAGACGACACAAATTAAATTTATTAAAGCTGAGGATGAGGTTTTACTGCATCCAGGTGTGGGCGACGCAGAAATAACAWCATCAGGGTTATTGATTCTTTAATTTTCTCTGTTATAAAACGATGCAGYAAAACTATTTCTCTTTGTAAACACATAATTATTTAAGGAAAACTCATAAATGCACCAAAACATGCAGCCAGGCAGCATTTTCTGCACAGATTCCCATGAGATTGTGTAACTTCAGAGGAAATATCAGTTTAAAACAGAACTCGAGACTTATTTAGAATAAATCTTTAATTATAAACTAATTACATTTAGCAAATTTATCTATTATTCAACCAAATCATTTTAAAGGCACTCATCAAGTCATGTAGATTAAAATAAAATCTGAAAATAATTAGTA
>NW_013952933.1:73243-75003 GCF_001266775.1 Austrofundulus limnaeus | reverse complement strand
CTAATATGTTCCTAAATTCGAAACTTTAAGCTGAATTTGTGACCGTCGTTTGTTTTAGCCACAAAAACAGCCGAAGTTGCTGAAAAAGGGGCCAATCAGCGGTGACGTCCTCAAAGGAGCCGTTTGCGAAAGTAAAGTCTGATAATTTAGATGTGTTGCTGCGTGTTTACTCTGATTTGCTGAGTTAAAACATTTTGTTTACGTTGAGTGCATACCTGCGTTTCGGGAGTAAACACTCTCAATCTGCTCCGTTCCGTGTAACTCTGGATAACTTTAAACTGTCAGTCGGTGCAAAGCAAAGGTCTGGGTTTTAACAGCGTCTCACACCTGTGTTGTTGTGATATAATCCCACAAACTGAGCTGGGATTAACGGAACATGGAGCAAGTTGTTTTCATGATGCGTTTTTATTAGATTTATTTGTTTCCTCTTTGACCTGGATTCACTTCCATCCATCGTCTGTCCTCTGGAACAGCTCTGTCCAGTGTGTGTGTGTGTGTGTGTGTGTGTGTGTGTGTGTGTGCTGACCCACATTCAGATCTGCTGGCGGTGGGACTGATGGACCCTCAGTGGACGGCCCCCGCCTCGTGTCTGTGTCATGTATCGATCCGTCTCCACGTCGCTCCCAACAGATCAGACGGTCACTGTGAGACGTGAGGTTTAAACTCAGATAAAGTTTTAACTCAGTATCTGTGAAACTGAGCCGCTGTGGCTCCTAAAGTCCTCTGATTACTTTCTGAGAGTTTCGTTCAAACTCATCCATTGATTCAGGTGATATTTTCCTAACAGTTAAAAACCATTAAAACAGTAAAAGTGGTTAAAAACAGAAACAGGAGCGCACAAATACAAATATATATATATTTATATATATACTTCCCTGATCAATAATAAATAACTCGGAGTTATGTAAAAAAAGAGCAGAGGGAGTGAGGATCTGGACCGGTTGTCGTAGCAACAGTGTTGTGGAGGCTGATTCTCTTCAGCGTCTAGTCTGTGTTTTAATGCTGTTATAAGAAAATCTAACAGATTATAATCTGCGTTGCCCCACAGCACTTTATTTATCCACCACCTGAGCTGAAGTCTTGATCAGGTGGAGAGTTGGATCCCGGGTGCCAAAGTTCCCTTGGGCAAGATGCTGCACCCTGAGTTGATCCTGATCTGTTTATTTGTGTGTCTGTGTGTGTGTGTGTGTGTGGGGGGGTTGTTTCTGGTGATGTTTGGGGTCAATTTTAGGACAAAAATGCCTACCTTTGGGGACAACTGGTGCATTTGGGGACAAAAGTTGAGTCCCCGTTTGGTTTAAATGCCATTGGTAGGTTGGGGGTTGGGTTTAGGACCAAGGTGTGGACTGAGTTTAGGTTAGTTTTAGGGTCAGGTAGGTACCTGTGAGGTTAGTTTTAGGGTCAGGTAGGTACCGGTGAGGTTAGCTTTAGGGTCAGGTAGGTACCTGTGAGGTTAGTTTTAGGGTCAGGTAGGTACCTGTGAGGTTAGCTTTAGGGTCAGGTAGGTACCTGTGAGGTTAGTTTAGGGTCAGGTAGGTACCTGTGAGGTTAGTTTTAGGGTCAGGTAGGTACCTGTGAGGTTAGTTTAGGGTCAGGTAGGTACCTGTGAGGTTAGTTTTAGGGTCAGGTATGTTACCTGTGAGGTCAATTTTTGGGTCAGGTATGTACCTGTGAGGTTAGTTTAGGGTCAGGTAGGTACCTGTGAGGTTAGTTTTAGGGTCAGGTATGTTACCTGTGAGGTCAATTTTTGGGTCAGGTAG
>NW_013952933.1:68893-71214 GCF_001266775.1 Austrofundulus limnaeus | reverse complement strand
ACACACACACACACACACACACACACACACACACACACACACACACACACACACACACACAGACAGCAGTGTGAGAGTTATGCGAGTCATGCCAGGAATGTGAATTGTTGGGAGTTCATTGTGTTTTTCTTTCTTTCACACAAAACCACACACAGCATCTTTAAAACCTGCTGATGTCGTCAAATTATTATATAAAAACAACCATCAACCCGTTTGTGTGTCGTTGTCCCRTTTGTGTGTTGTTGTTCCGTTTGTGTGTCGTTGTTCTGTGTTTGGGATTTTACACCTTGTAGAGTAAATGTTTAAATAAAAATGAGCATCCTGTGTTCTTGGCGCTGCGTGTTGGACCGYGGCCCGTCCAGGACGTTCAGGCCCGGTGTTGGTCGTGCGCGCTTTGCTGCGCTCGTAGGATTGAGCTTGGGTGAGATCGGCCTAATCTGAGATTAGGCTGTGGCGTTGTTGGAGCAGCAGACGGGGATTACAGACGCACACATGTATACAAACACTTATAGGTCACATATATTCTGGTTTATAAAGAGTTTTCTGTCACGAGGCGAGCGCTCACTGCAGCGCTGTCGTCTGATGAGGACGATGCTGAAATATTCATCAGCCCCTCAGATTATATTTCACCCTGTTTTTATTCTAATTTATTGTTTTTCTACTTTAAATATATCAGAGAGGTTCTAATTTACCTGCTAATCTAAATAGATTTTATTACTTATTAATATTAGATAATAGTAGATAAACAATATATTTAGTTAGAAAGCAGTGTGGACTGGACCTCTCAGTTCAGAGCAGAACCAGTTTGGACCATTATGATGTAACGGATTCACACCGTCAGGCTCCTGCCTCGTTCTGTGGGATAAATCCGAGGCAGAGGGAGGGTTTAGTCTCTGATTTGCCTCAGCAAACTTCATTTACAGCTTTCCAACACGTTCAACAAACTGGTTCTATAACGAGATGTGGGTGCTGTTGGTACTGTTAACACTAACCCACTTCTAAGTGGTGCAGAGTTGGTGCCAAGTCCAGTCAGCTGTAGAGGACAGTCTGTTCCTGGTTCGGTCCAACACAGTCCTGACCATCTGCCTGCTTCTCTATAACAACACTTCACCTAACTGCAACAACTAAACTCTGTCTGCGAGAAAATAGTTGGTTTTTACATCATTATTGGTTGTTTTTTTTATATACTTTCTTCTTTTTGTTTTTTAATCAGACTGTATTTTAGCTGTTCATCCATCAAAATGTTCGGGTCATTCAGGAGATAGATGCTGTGGCTTTTGGTTTTTATAACCTTTATGCTGTTGAAGATATTTAACCTTATTTCCAAACATTTTGACGTGACATTACACAGAGATCTGTTTCTTCAAAAATATTCTGATTTATGCAAACTTGGTTCTGCTTCTTTTAGCTAGCATTTTGCTACTTATAGCTGGAGTTTTGCTAATTTTAGCCTGCAGTTTGTTACTGTTAGCTAGCATTTTTGTATCTGGAGTTTAGCTACTTTTTTTCTAGCCTTTCATTACTTTTTGCTAGCAATTAGCTAATATCTGGGCTTATGCTCCTTTTAGCTAATATTTTGTTATTGTTTGCTAGCATTTTGCTACTAATATCTGGAGTTCTGCTTCTTTTAGCTAGCATTTTCTTACTGTTGGCTAGCATTTTGCTCCTTATAGCTGGAGTTTTGCTACTTTTAGCTTGCATTTTSTTACTGTTGGCTAGCTTTTTTCTATCTGGAGTTCTGCTCCTTTGTTCTAGCATTTCATTACTTTTTGCTAGCAGTTAGCTAATATCTGGGGTTATGCTCCTTTTAGCTACATGCACACAGTTTTTTTAACGTTAATTGACAAAAGATTATCTTGAAGCCAACCATGAAATGTCTGAAGATCTGCTTGTAACTGACTATTAATAGATTCAATTTTGAAATCAGACAAAAAAAGAACAGTATCATCAGCATACATTAAAATATTAGAATACTTCAATATTTTTGGAAGGTCATTTATGTATAATAGGAAAAGCAGTGGGCCCAGTACGCTACCCTGCGGAACTCCCACGGAACAGGGCAGAGAGTATCATATTCAATATCAGTTGTCCTTTTGTAACAGATCTAGTTGAATGACCACTTCCAGAATTTGATTTGGGCAACAATGCACAGAGAGTTCCATAATTGGCACCTTGGAAGATCTGAAAATATAAATTAATACCACTATACAAAACATAATTCTGAAAAGTCAAGGCATCAGACAATGAAAGAACTGTACAGTGATGAGTCCAACAGAGAAATACCCTCATTCCAGTTAGTTTTCTCAATCTGAGCATGAAAC
>NW_013952933.1:65299-68146 GCF_001266775.1 Austrofundulus limnaeus | reverse complement strand
GTGTGTGTGTGTGTGTGTGTGTGTGTGTGTGTGTGTCAGCTGAGTTGTGTGTTTTGTGTTTGTGTTCGGTCACGTGGCAACAGAGCGATGGGGTGACGTTGTTTACGTTCAGCAGGAAGAAGCCTTTAGCCTTCTGAGCTAAAAGCAACATCCTGACTCTGTTAGTTCTGATTGATTTATAACTTTTATACTTTTCAACATAYTTTACTTTTTTATGGAGATTTTCTCCATAGAAATACATTGAGATCACTTCAGTTGCTTTAAGACATTTTTAGCTTCAGCTTCAACATACGGCTGTAGCTACCACTCTGCTACGTTTAACTTTTAGCTACCCTTTTGCCAGTGTTTTGTTGCTTTAATCTTTTCGCTAGATTTTTGCTTTACTTAATTTTTTTCTTGCCTTTTGGTACTTTTAGATTTTAGCTAACATACCTTTTTTTCATTTTAGCATTTATTTAACTACTTTTAATATTTAGCTCCATTTTTAGTTAGGCTTTAGCTTCTCTTAGCTTTTAGCCAAACTTTTGCTACTTTGGAGGTTTAGTTATCACTTTGCTAAATTTCACAAACTTTTTGCTGCTTTTAGCGTTTAACTAGAGATTTGCAGGATTTAWTTTTTAACTAATCTTTTGGTGCTTTGAGCTAGCATTTAGCTACTTTTATCTTCTAGCAAGTGTTTTGATACATTTAATTTAACATTTGCTGCTTTAAAATAGCTTTTTGTTACTTTTAGCTTCTTACTACACTTTTGATAGTTTAAACTTTTAGCTAATCTTTACTACTTTCAGTACTTCTAGCTTTTAGCTAGCATTCTGCTGATTTTAGCTAGCATTTGATGAGTTTTTGTTTTAAGGTAGCATTTTGATGGTTTTAGGTTTTAGCCAACCTTTTGCTACCTTCAGCTTCTAGTTGGGCTTTTGTTACTTTTAGTTAACTTTTTGCCACCTTTCCGTAGCTTCTAGCTATTGTGTTGCTAGTTTAAGTGCTTAGCTCACCTTCTGCTGCAATTAGTTTTGAGCTAGACATTTACTGCCTTTTAGCTAGCGTTCTGCAGTTTTTGGCTAGCATTTGCCTATTTTTAGCTGGCCATTCACCGGTTTTAACTTTTGCTGCTTTTAGTTAATCTTGTGTCACTTTTACTTAGCCTTTTGTTATTTTAGCTTGTAGCCGTCGTGTTGGTAATTTAAGTGCTTAGCTCACCTTTTGCTACATTTAGTTTTTAGCTAGACATTTGCTGCTTTTAGCTAATGTTTTGCTGGAAAAATCGGATGTTTAACAATGGTTAACTGCTTTTAGCTAACATTTATTTTGTTTTAGCTTTTAGCTAGCATTCGGTTTCCTTCAGCTTTAGCCCCTCAGCTACTTTAGCGTTCCTGCTGCTCTTCTTTAGCTTGTGTTGTTCTGTGGGAGCAGTCAGTAAACATTTTGTTGTTATGTAGCAAACAGTATTTCTGAACAGGATGTACTTTGTGCTTCGTTGTTGTTGTTGTTGYTGTTGTTGTTTTTCTTTAGCTTCTGTGTTGTTTATTCGTCCTGTGTTGCTGCTGCGAGGTCATGGTCACCATGACGCAGCTCTCCAGGCTTTCCTGGAGGAGGCCGGTGCCAGAGAGGCCATAAAAGCCCTCCTGTTCTGGGTCTACCCCCGGGCCTCCCCTCAGCTGGATGTGCCCGGCCTGCTGAACAGAGGAGAGTCCAAACGGAGCATCACGTCGTCACGTGGACCATTCTGATGATTTACTTTCTGTTTGTCTCTGTTTCACTTCTCTAAAGTCTCCAAAACCTCATCCAACTCACATTTTTCTCTTTGTTGTTGTTTAAATGCTGAGTCAGCGTTCACACTTGTGTTTATTGTGTCTWCTGCATGACTTCAGCACACCTTTAGACATAAAAATACTGAAGTTCAGCTTATTGAGGACATTAAGGTTATTTTACTCTATCAGTTATTAAGCTTAATTTACAATTTTACGATAGTTTCTCATAAATAARAAGTAAAACTCTTCAAATTCTTGAATAACTTAAAATTCTTCTTCAGAATAATGGTTTCATTTTAGCTTTCTGTTCTGCACATTTTWGCTTTTAGCTTTTGCTTTGGATAATTTAGCTAATTGTGATAATGATTTATAGCTTTTCAGGTTTTGTGTTGCTAATATTAGTTTTTAGTGTTTTTATTTATAGTGTTTTCAGTTTGTAGCTTTTGTTTAGTTAATTTCATCTTTGTTCATTTTTAGTTTTTAGCTTTATTTTGGTATTATAATATATAGTTTTTGTTTTGTTAATTTTAGGTTTTAGTGTTTGTTTTGCTCATTTTATATTTAAACTTTTCCTATTCTAATATCAGTATTAGTGCAGTTATTTTCACATTCAGTTTAGCTGTTGTCTCAGTTTTAGCTTCAACAAATGATAGTGAAGTTAGTCAGTGTTCACAATGAACCTTTCACAGAGAATGTTCTTTCCTCTATGAAATTTTTATGTTTTAGACCGAATGTAGAGAGGACGTGATTTTTGGTTCTTAGTTAATATTTGGGTTTTGTGGACCTCCAGATGTGCTGATTTTTGGTTATCTGTTAATATTTTGGGTTTTGTGGACCTCCAGATGGGCTGATTGTTGGTTATCTGTTAATATTTTGGGTTTTGTGGACATCCAGAGGGGCTGATTGTTGGTTATCTGTTAATATTTTGGGTTTTGTGGACCTCCAGAGGGGCTGATTGTTGGTTATCTGTTAATATTTTGGGTTTTGTGGACCTCCAGAGGGGCTGATTGTTGGTTATTTGTTAATATTTTGGGTTTTGTGGACCTCCAGAGGGGCTGATTGTTGGTTATTTGTTAATATTTTGGGTTTTGTGGAC